>NC_136799.1:44976983-45004483 GCF_951216825.1 Electrona antarctica
ATATGGGTTCCTCACGATACGATATATATCGCGATATTAGGCCGTCGATAACGATAATATCACGATATTCGATATATTGCGATATTTGCGATATATCGCTATATTGTATGAAATTTCATCAACGATATCCGCAACTACAAAATACTTGGAACTGAAAAAAATGCAGCATTTTGTATTCCCACAAAGCTGTTTGGAGACTTTGGACAAATCACCATCCAGTAATTCAGTACTTCTGGTTGCTGTGGAATCTGAGTGGGATTTGCTTTATTTTAGCTGTCATTTCCTCCTTTTCTAAACATGTTGTTCATCACTTCATTATGAACAACATTTCAAATTTCTAAAAAAAAAGAAAAAAAAAAAAAAAGTTTGAAAAGTTTTTTTTCTTTTTTCGATATCGATATTTTCATAATCAATATCGATTATTTATCGCGGGAGGACATATCGATATATATCGCCATATCGATATTTCAGCACACCCCTAAGAAACATAGGGTTTTTCAGAAAACTGTCAGGATTTAGAAGACACAGACGACGTGTAAATATGAAATGAATGCTAAACCATGGAGCTAGGTGTAATGTTAAGAGTCCACAGAAGTGACACTACGTTCTGGCAGGGATGGAGAATACAACGGAATCCCACGTTCTTTGCATACATTCGGTTAAGAGCGTCTGCTAAATGCGTAAATTGTAATACCCAAACCCTATTTTAACACAATCGGCACCGGGATTCCTTCAAAATAGACGCTCTGGGGTGCCGGGAAGACATGGCCGCTTTTACTCTGTGTAGAGCCTGCACTCAATCAATCAATCTCAGTTCCATACCCAAAGGCATAGACAAGGCAGTTGACGGGTCTTAACCAAGCAAAACAAACGTTTTTATCAAGCAACAAAAAAGAGTTCCTGTGTGACGGTCGCCGTCTCAGCCATAACGATACAAAGATAATGACTCTTGAGTCTTAATCCGTCGTCTCCGTCAGTATACACACAACGCTCATCCTGTAGCTAATGACTACAGATCCCATAATCCCCAGCCTGTTGATCCAGCTTGGCACCGTCAACGACGAATGAGACAACTTATTCACTTCATGCCAGTCCAGACACGTCCGTCTTAACCCGTCCAATCGGGGAGAGCATCCGTGTCATTTCATACTGTACTTTGGGCCCCATCTTGCGCCGACTACCCTTACCCCGCCGACTACCTTTTTTCACTGACGAAAAGTAAATGGAAACTAAATGAAAACTAAGCTATGATGACTAAAACTGAGACTAAATATACTGACAATTTAGTCAACAAATAAAAAACTAGACTAAAATGTTAGGAAGGGACTAGTGGACAAGAGATCCAGTATAAGTAATTTTACACTTACACTTTAGCCATTACGACGGCATCAAGACCCACCGAAATACATTTTAGTCGACTAAATCAGGGGTTATATATACGGTATATATATATATATATATATATATATATATATATATATATATATATTGCAACTGAATGGCTAGAAAATGGAAATGAAGAGTTTAAATAGTACACATAGTACATGCATAAACTTTCCTTAATGATTATATCTGGTTTCAGTATCCATTTATGTTTTTCCTCTTTTTTTTTTTTTAATATTTTTTATGGAGGGACAGACAGTAGGCTGACAGGAAATGGGGAGAGAGATGGGGGGGTGACATGCAGTAAAGGCCGTCGGGATCGGGAGTCGAACCCGCGGCCAGACTGGATTACCAGCCAAGGTGCCTGGACCATTAAGCCATGGCCCAGGCCTCAGTATTCATTTATGACATATTTTCTCTAATAAGGTTATTTTTGCAGTCAGTTTGTATTGGGGGTGGGGAGGGGGACGGGGGTCACGAGACATGGCCAAAGCATTTCCGGGGGTCCCCAGCCCAAAAAGGTCGAGAACCCCTGGACTAAATCACCTGTAGATTTAGTCGACTAAAATCTCATGATATTTAATCGACTAAAACTACACTAAAAGATTCCAGGTGACTAAAATGTGACAAAATCAAAATTAGAAGTATTCAAGAGACTTATGACTGAAACAAACAAAAACCAAAAACCAACACCGGTTTCAAAAACAAAAAAAAGGGAACAAATGAACACGCGTACGCACCTTGAGCGTGTCCTGGCGGATCTGGAGTTCTTTGGCGCCGAGCGCCGCTCCTCCATCGGCGGCGAGGACGCCCGACAGCAGCTCGCTCTCCCGGAGAAGCCAGGCCTCAAACTCGCTCCTCCTGGCGCCATACTCGCCAGCACCCAGAGCCTTCCCCGAGCTCCCCTGAAGGACCCCCGAAGTGCAGCAAAAAAATAAAAATAAAGTGAACGAACGAACGGACGGCACAGCCAAGATGACACTAATTCACAATTTAACCCATTCAGGCCTGACGTCGAAATAAAATAAAAAGTTTGCTCCGAAAGAATATATATTCAAATATTTGTGCCACATTTTTACGATTTTTCAAAGATAGCAGGCCTACAAGCTATGAGCTTGTAGATCTTTTTTATTTTTTTATCTGCCTCAGGTCTAAATGTGTGTTTTTTTTTTAAATACAAATACGCATACA
Organism: Electrona antarctica; assembly: GCF_951216825.1. NCBI lineage: Eukaryota > Metazoa > Chordata > Actinopteri > Myctophiformes > Myctophidae > Electrona > Electrona antarctica. The sequence continues at coordinate 44,979,558 of NC_136799.1, forward strand.
ACAGTACATGCATCAATACATCTAATATTCCTTGAAATTGAGCCTGGACAACATTCACTGAATAACAGACAGATAGATGGCACTGGCGTACCACAGGTGTGTGCGCTGCTGCTGAACTTGACTCATTCGTGGCTGCATCTCTCCTGAACAGCATGAATGCGCCTCCACCCTGTCCCAGCCTCTCTCCTCCACCCTGTCCCAGCCTCTCTCCTCCACCCTGTCCCAGCCTCTCTCCTCCACCCTGTCCCAGCCTCTCTCCTCCACCATGTCCCTGCCTCTCTCCTCCACCCTGTCCCAGCCTCTCTCCTCCACCCTGTCCCAGCCTCTCTCCTCCACCCTGTCCCAGCCTCTCTCCTCCACCCTGTCCCAGCCACTCTCCTCCACCCTGTCCCAGCCTCTCTCCTCCACCCTGTCCCTGCCACTCTCCTCCACCCTGTCCCAGCCTCTCTCCTCCACCCTGTCCCAGCCTCTCTCCTCCACCCTGTCCCTGCCACTCTCCTCCACCCTGTCCCAGCCTCTCTCCTCCACCCTGTCCCAGCCACTCTCCTCCACCCTGTCCCTGCCAGTCTCCTCCACTCTGTCCCAGCCTCTCTCCTCCACCCTGTCCTAGCCTTTCTCCTCCACCCTGTCCCAGCCTCTCTCCTCCACCCTGTCCCTGCCACTCTCCTCCACCCTGTCCCAGCCTCTCTCCTCCACCCTGTCCCAGCCTCTCTCCTCCACCCTGTCCCAGCCACTCTCCTCCACCCTGTCCCAGCCTCTCTCCTCCACCCTGTCCCTGCCACTCTCCTCCACCCTGTCCCAGCCTCTCTCCTCCACCCTGTCCCTGCCTCTCTCCTCCACCCTGTCCCAGCCTCTCTCCTCCACCCTGTCCCAGCCACTCTCCTCCACCCTGTCCCAGCCTCTCTCCTCCACCCTGTCCCTGCCACTCTCCTCCACCCTGTCCCAGCCTCTCTCCTCCACCCTGTCCCTGCCACTCTCCTCCACCCTGTCCCAGCCTCTCTCCTCCACCCTGTCCCAGCCTCTCTCCTCCACCCTGTCCCAGCCTCTCTCCTCCACCCTGTCCCTGCCACTCTCCTCCATGTCCCAGCCTCTCTCCTCCACCCTGTCCCTGCCATTCTCCTCCACCCTGTCCCTGCCACTCTCCTCCATGTCCCAGCCTCTCTCCTCCGCTCCTCTCCTCCGTCTCGGCCCCGCCTTGTCTGTAGCGGCCGCCACCGCCTTGTCCCTGTGTGGCCCAAACGACTTGAGCTTCCCTCCGCGTCGTCGACCCGTCCTCTCCCACTCTCCCTCTGCTCGCCACGCCGTCGACTAAGTTCAGACCCGCCGCCGGCCCGTCGCTCTGCTCGGTCAGACCTCCCGAGGAGGAGGAGGAGGAGACTCTGAACGCGCCCCTGGAGGAGCTCTCGTCGCCCCAGGCCGCCGCTTGGCCTCCGAGGCGTCCCGCTCCCCAAGCCAGAGAATCCACTTCATCTTCTTCTTCTTCGACTCCGAATCGCCCTGAGGGGCTGCGGCCGAGCGCGTTCTCCTCGTCGTCCCGTGCGACACTGACCAGCTCGCCGCTCCCCTGGAGCCACGCCGGAGCACCCTGCCCGTAGCGCGGGCTCTCCTTGATGGCGACGACGGCGGTCACCCTGACGGCGGCCTGTCCTTCCTGCAGCTCCGGCGCTCTCGCGAGGGCGGCGAGGCCGGATCCCGCCGGGCTCTCGTAGGCCCTGTGGCCGCCGTGGCTCTCTCCCGGGGGGGTGCCGCCCACGGGGGGGCGGAGGGACGCGGTCAGGCCGTCCTCGTCTGCCAGCGACAGCAGGGTTTGGGTCAGGCTCGTCTGGCCCCCCGCCGCCTCCCCTCTGGTCCTCTGATCGGCCCGCTCGGAGTGGGACGGTTCCACGGAGCTGCTCAACAGCCTGGGAGGAGAGAGAGAGAGCACCAGGTCAAGGCTTTTTCACTAGTATGTTAACACATTTTGTGCCCAAGACGTCCACAGACGTCCTATGAATTACCGAATGTAGTGCCGAGGACGTCTGTGGACATCAAAATGTCAAAAAGTTGGTCTAAAAAGTGGGCACCCTGGCTCGCCATTTTGAATGAATGAAATTCAAAAAAATAAATAAAAATAAAACATATTCAAATGCTAAAATTGCCATTCGAAAGTACCTTTTTTCATTTATTAATTCTATTTTATATTTGTATTTTGTTTTATATTGAATTTTACCCGCTCGCTTAATGTATTGAATAACGAATCTACCGCTGTTGAATCAGCCCGGCTGCTTCTCGCCTTCCAGCCATATAGAGGAGTGAGCAACTTCCATTTAAATGAATAGCAGGGGGCGGGGCTGTCACTACAGGTCCTCACTCCTATGCCTCACTCCATCAAGTGGGATAGCTGGGCGTGAGTCAGACTACAAGCAGGAAGCAGCAGCACGTAAACAAAGGCAGACCAACATGACAGAGGCTCAAGAAAGCAACGGGGAATTCAGTATTTTAGCCGTGACGTGAGCGCCCCCCTCCAGAGATACTTCCGGGTCCAACTTTTGTGTCGCTTTTGTGTCCCCATAGAGTTATACTGTGACGCTCCGTCAGACTAAATCTGGGATTATATGTAATTGGCCACCGATGTGGCGCAAACTTGGGAAAGCTGCAGCTCTCCCAAATCTGGCTGTGACAGGCCATCTGCCCCACACGGAATACTATCGCCATTTTATTTCATTGTGTCAACTAAATCCTCATTAATTGCAAACTAGATTCAATATACTCAAGCCTGCACACATTCTAAATATGCCCCCGAAATATTGTACTGAGCAAATGGACTGTTACCACCTTCAATAATAATGATAAATATAGCTGCAAGCAGCGATAAAGCGGGACCAAGATAGAAGAAGAACAATGCGCAATAAGAACAACATGCACAAATGAGACTGACGAGCTGAGTTGTCGGTACCGGGATTTGAACTCACAACCTTGTGGACCGAAGGCGGGAGCTCTACTGCCTGACCTACACAGAGACAATCAGTGACTATATTGTAAACACTAAAACCATTCAGTGATTTGGTAACAAGAAGGTGTGTCCTCATTTTGGGCATGTCTTTATCCATTACTACAGTGTGTTTTCACGCACAGTTAAAGAGTGTGTGTGTGTGTGTGCGTGCGTGGCTGCATGCGTGTGTGTGTTAGGCAGACCTACATGCTCATAGCATGTCCCAGTACAGTACAGTACAGTACAGTACGGTACGGTACGGTACAGTATGGTACAGTACGGTGCAGTACGGTACGGTACAGTACAGTACAGCACAGTATGGTACAGTACAGTACCATATGGTACAGTACGGTACAGCACAGTATGGTACAGTACAGTACGGTATTACACATTGCACTTATTACACTATTACACTACTATTAAACTATTACACTACTATTACACCTATTACACTATTACACTACTATTACACTATTACACTAAATACACTTATCACACTATTACAAAATCTGACTCAATACACTATTTCAATATTACACTATTACACTACTATTACACTATTACACTACTATTACACTATTACACTTTTATACTATTACACTACTATTACACTATTACACTATTATACTATTACACTACTACATTTATTACACTATTACACTACTATTACACTATTTCACTATTACACTAAACACACTTATTACACTATTACAAAATGAGACTTATTACACTTACTAGTAACTCTATTATTGTGATGCCATGTCCTAGTGCCTGATGGGTCAAATGTAATCTACTTCAATATTTCTGTAGTTGAGTCATCACAAATCTTGCAGCACACAATGCATACACTGAGTTGTCTTTACCCGGATTTGAACACACAACCTTGTGGTCCAACGGCGAGAGCTCTACCAACTGAGCTATGCAGACACAGTCAGTTGACTCATTCTAAACAGTAACATCATTCAGTATAAACTTTAGTGTGTGTGTGTGTGTGTGTGTGTGTGTGTGTGCGTGCGCGCGCAATTTTCATTGGCTCATAAAAACGATTATTTGTCCGTATAGGTCCAAAGTTCACGTGTAGAAGTTTTCGTGCATTTTGAGCAAAGATTCTGGGAGGAGTTACATTTGAACTGTTTTTCATATAATTCAAAATAGCGGGTGATCTAAAGGTCAGAGGTCAAAAGTCAGAACACGAAGTTTGCAAGTTTATCAATTGAGTGCTATAGCGCCACCATTTGGCCAATCATCATGGGCTTCGCATAGTCACCGTTTGGCATGGTCCTCTACCATGTTGACAAGTTTCGCGAAAACAGACTGCACGGTTCAGCCAGAACAGCTATTTTTGGCGGAAGGAGAAGAAGAAAAATAAACACAAAAACAATAAGTGACCAAAGTCACTACGTGACTTCTTGGTCCCTTAATAATAGTCTTTATTGTCATATATTTTCTTTGTCATGGACACTTGTACAAAACATTAATAATTCTACTCGAGTTGGAAGCATTAAGACCCATTTTAACCCTCAATGGCTTCCTTTCTGAAAAATAACGTCATTGTAAAAAGATTCACGCGTTTAGATATTCTATTTACAATGAGATGCGGACGGGAGCTGGTGCCACTTGGACCCGGACGTAACGTAGCACTACAAAATTACGTCGGACTTAAATACTGAATTGGCTGCACCAGATAGATCAGACAGATCACCACTCCTTGAACATTTACGTTCGGAAATAACACCGCACCGGACCGGAGAGCATTAGTTTGCATTGCAACAGTGCAGTCAGTGCGCAGTCATTTACGAACACGGTGAGGAGTGGAAAGGTGTTTGGATTTCCATCCAAAAACGGGAAAATAACGTCAAGAGAAAACGTAATCTGCAGAGTGCAGACTATTCATTGATAAGTAGCCTTGACGAGCCATGAGGCCCATAGGGGCAGGAGCCTATCTCCTGTTTCTGTAGCGTGAGGCAGCTTGATGTACAAGGACACCCCCTGGACATGACGCTAGTATGTCGCAGGGATTTACCCCCAATCCAACCCTTGATGCTGAGTGTCAAGCAGGGAGGCACTGGGTCCCATTTTTTAGAGTCTTTGGTATGACCCGGCCGGGGATTGAACCCCGACCTCCCAGTATCAGGGCGGACACTCTAACCACAAGGCCACTGAGCTGGTGGCCTGTTCAAATTCTGTTAAAATAGAGAAACAATTGTTGTATTGCTGCCGGTGGTCTGGGGTTGTCCCGTTCATGATAGACCGACTAGTGACTACTCACGAGTCACTACTGTTTCATTAACCCATCCTGGGCGGGAACCCCTTTTGGTGTTTTAAGCATTATGTTATACTTTAGCTATTGAAAAATAGCAGATCTACAAGCTCATAGCGCGGCACCGAGTGCCGCGCTACGAGCTTGTAGCTCTGCTATTTTTTTTAAATTGTGAAAATGTGGCGCAAATCTTTGAATCAGAGCGTTTTTAACTAAAACCGTTGCTTCTGGAGGGGTCCCTGGAACAACATACTTTCAGTTGGTGGTCGGTGGCCAATTACATATAATCCTTGACATGAAAATGTTTGAGAACCACTGACATAGAAACATGGGGTTTTTCAGAAAACTGTCAGGATTTAGAAGACATTTGTAGAATTGTTCCCAGGTCAAAATGGCCTTTTTTGTTTTTGTTTTACTTTTTTGAATAGTTAAAATAGCCAATCTACAAGCGTGTTGATGTAGATTGGCTATGTTAACTATTCAAAAATGGTTTTCAAAATAGTAAAAAAGTAGTCTAGGGATAATGGGTTTAGCACGGACGAAAATAGAGCCCTTGGTGTCGAAGGAAAACGGGAGTGTCTGATTCTGTTAGAATAACACGTCAAACAAGTAGAACACAAACTTGAACAAGATTTAAAACTAGGAGCACAGGTCTCCTGCACCAGGGCAGGTCAGGTTGTGGCCTCCTGGTGGCGCTATAATAGGACAGGTCTCCACCAGGGCAGGTCAGGTTGTGGCCTCCTGGTGGTGCTATAATAGGCCAATGTGAAAAGGGTGCCATTCCTTCTTACGCCTTGGATGGCAATTGGATGATTTGAGGCATTTTGTTCCAAAAATGTGTTCTGCAAAAATCCACCTGTTGGGGGCGCTATAACAGGCCAATGTGAAAAGGGTGGGATATATTCCTCAGCCTAGTAGGAACGTCTGTGAAAGATTTCATGCTGCGTTCATGATTTGAGGCTTTTTTGTTCAAAACGGGCCAATCCTGCAAACTTTGAAAGCCAATGTTAGCCAATTAGGATGGAATATGAAATATCGGACAGATCCGTCTTGAACACATGACTATAGAGATAGTGTGTAACGATTTGCGGGATTTTTGGACACAATCTGGAGGAGTAACACACACACACACACGCACACGGACGGAGTGCAAATCATACTCTCTCCCCATGCCTTCGACCTGGTGGAGACAAAAATCAAGCAAAACGAAAACAGATGTCTCATAGAACAAAATGTAAAAAAAAAGAATATGCTGTGATTTAGGATACACGCTGATCTCCTGTATCTCCCAGCTCTCCTTTTGCCATATTATATGCTTGAGTTCCTTGACTGACAACCGTGAATTCCTCCCCGAGGAGAGCTTGCCTACTACCCAGTGTCTGAAGTTGGACTTAAAGCAGATTTCACAGCTGAGTGCCGCGCTCCACCAGAATACACAATGAGTACGGAGAGCCTCCTGATGCCCCTAACGCCTCTAGCCAACCGGTGATGGACAAGCTGATCTGTGCCAGGTGCGTTCAATGTGCACGTAACGTGCAGAGGTGTTGATTTTTGGCAGCAAAACTTTGATTTTACTTTTAGTCAGAGTCTTTGGAATAAAACTTCATTTAGTCGTCACACTTTACTAGTCATCTGAAAGGTTTCAGTGTTAAGTCAAGTTTTAGTCAACTAAGGGCAGTATTATGCGTGTCTTAAGTACCAGGTCTTATTACTTAACTTAAGACCTGGAGGCGTGATCAGTGCCATTTGGCTATTCTGAGTGGCCAAATAGCATTGACCACGCCTCCAGGTCTTAAGTTAAGTAATAAGACCTGGTACTTAAGACACGCATAATACTGCCCTAAATGTCATAGGATTTTAGTGGGATAGCCGGTTGTCCAGAACTAAAGCACTAAAGCCTCTGCCCGGGCTCTGGACAGCAGCGGCAGGCTTAGTGGGCTGCTCCCTGCGCCCCAGAGTGGAAGCCTGGGGCGGCACAGGAACCGCTTGGACCCCTGCACCCCCTGCTGGGGTGTAGCCTGGCTAATAAGCCAGACTTAAATCACACTGTCGTGTGGTATTTGAGTCTGGAGATGCTGTGTATGGATCGTGTTTCCCGGGGGGCGGGTTCAAACATTTTCTCTTTGACGCAATTGGTCAGAGCTACTGTCAGTCAAAGGTCTCAAGCATTGAACGTCACTGTACCAAATCCCGCCCATATTGCATACCGTGTCCCGATTGGCCACACCAGTTCTCTGGTGTAGGAAATGGGCATACAATTGAGCCTCTCCAGACCGCAATCCGCCGGCAGGCAATTATTTTTTGCCAACGGCTGATTCGGTCTGGCTTATTAGCCAGGCTAGCTGGGGTGGAGGAGAGGAGCCAGGAGGAGGAAGAGGAGTCGAGGCGGAGGTGCACGTTAAGTCCAGAACCGCTCGCCCCTTAGACATATATATATATAAAGGCTAGGTGGCTCAAGGCCGGAGTCTCTGACGTGGTTCACCCGGCGGCCATCTTGCTGAGGGGCTACAGTCCAGTATGTTCAATGGCAGCTCCGACAAAAAAAGTCATAACTCCCTCAAATCTTGACGGATTTACAAACGGGTTGGTTTATTACGAACGTTGTCAATGTGGCTATGATTCATTTTGTTTTTAATATGAACGTCGTATAAAAGCATATATAAGTATGCGGACGTCTCTGACCTTTATAACGAACCAAACCGTTTGAGAATTGGATGAAAATTGAGCAAGTTATGGTTATTTAAAAAGTACATGCCCCATGGACACAATGTTACGCTGCCCCTCGGTATAGGCCGCCACGTAGTAACGTCGCTCTCCATTGGCCAGAGCGCGGGTGTCGGGTGAGCTTTCTTATATATATCTGTCGGTCACGGCCAGACAGCCAACTCAAGGTACGGCCACGGAGCCGACTTGGGGACAAAACGCAGCAGCTCCTCCAAGGAAAACAAACAAATGAACGGAGCTGAACGTGAATCCCCCCCACCCCTTTTTTTCCCTCACTGTATATGTTTCTTTTCCCTTTTTACCTCCATTATGATGAATTCCTGTTCTGTTCTTTGTCTATATAGAAGTGTCTATTTGTACGTCTCTAAATGTTTTTGATGAACTGAACATGGTGGACCCTATTGGAAACAAGTGTAATGCTTAATTGGGTCGTCCACTCACAGTTAACAGCCTTTGTATTGAGTTTGTGCTCGAAATGTACTGTAATTCTGCAAACTGTTAATACATATTTCAATCAATCAAAACATCTATGGTTCGCCCCACCGACTTCCAATTTGAACACACGCGTTCCACACCCCCCGCAGGGAGTGCAGTGCCCGGTGTGGAGTCGGTCTCTGTCCAAGGCCTCTGCCGGGGCTCTGGACAGGGCCCCTGCCCCAGGTCTCTGTCCAAGGCCTCTGCCGGGGCTCTGGACAGGGCCCCTTGCCCCAGGTCTCTGTCCAAGGCCTCTGCCGGGGCTCTGGACAGGGCCCCTTGCCCCAGGTCTCTGTCCAAGGCCTCTGCCGGGGCTCTGGACAGGGCCCCTTGCCCCAGGTCTCTGTCCAAGGCCTCTGCCGGGGCTCTGGACAGGGCCCCTTGCCCCAGGTCTCTGTCCAAGGCCTCTGCCGGGGCTCTGGACAGGGCCCCTTGCCCCAGGTCTCTGTCCAAGGCCTCTGCCGGGGCTCTGGACAGGGCCCCTTGCCCCAGGTCTCTGTCCAAGGCCTCTGCCGGGGCTCTGGACAGGGCCCCTGCCCCAGGTCTCTGTCCAAGGCCTCTGCCGGGGCTCTGGACAGGGCCCCTTGCCCCAGGTCTCTGTCCAGGGCCTCTGCCGGGGCTCTGGACAGGGCCCCTGCCCCAGGTCTCTATCCAAGGCCTCTGCCGGGGCTCTGGACAGGGCCCCTTGCCCCAGGTCTCTATCCAAGGCCTCTGCCGGGGCTCTGGACAGGGCCCCTTGACCCAGGTCTCTGTCCAAGGCCTCTGCCGGGGCTCTGGACAGGGCCCCCTGCCCCAGGTCTCTGTCCAAGGCCTCTGCCGGGGGCTCTGGACAGGGCCCCCTGCCCCAGGTCTCTGTCCAAGGCCTCTGCCGGGGCTCTGGACAGGGCCCCTTGCCCCAGTGTCCATATATGGAGCTGGCCCTTTTCTGACATCTGCATACTAGACTCCATTGTTGGGCATGCCCGACAAAGAACTCCATATTTGGGCATAAATGGGACACAGACATATCTGGGTGGGGCATTCATTTCCAACTTGCATCATTCCAAGTAGGCCATATTGCCCAACGGGCACCGCTGTGGAGGCTCCAACGGGCACCGCTCTAGCAGTGTTGTTTTCGTCGACTAAAACGATGACGAAAGATGTTCGTCAACTACCTTTTCTCACTGACGGAAACTAAAATGCCATGGTGACTAAAACTATGACTAAATTATATTGGCAATTTCGTCAACAAATAAAAACTAGACTAAAATGTTAGGAAGGGACTAGTGGACAAGAGATCCAGTATAAGTCATTTTACACTTGGTTGCATGCTGAAAATAGCCGATCTACAAGCTCACAACGTGACGCGTTGTGAGCTTGTAGATCGGCTATTTTCAGCAAGTGTAAAATCAGCCATTGCGGCGGCATCAAGGCCCGCCAAAATACGTTTTAGTCGACTAAATCAACTGTAGATTTAGTCGACTAAAATCGCATGAAACTCAGTCGACTAAAACTAGACTAACACTAAAACATTCCGGTTGACTAAAATATGACTAAAACTGAAAATGAAGTTTCAGTCCAAAGACTATGACTGGACTAAAATAGAAATGTGCTGCCAAAAAACAACACTGCGCTCTAGTATTTATAAATGCTCCACATCTAGTGATGCTAGTCTGGCCATGCTATGTTCTCCCGGGTGAAATCAGCCCTCAGCTGCTTCTGACAGAAACACAGGGGCGAGGCGCTTCCCTGACTTTAGGTGGGTTTCCATCAAAACATTTCGAAAATAGGAAGCGAATAAGTAAGTAATTCGAAAAAAGAAAAGCGTATTTTTCTTGTTTCCATCCACTGACAAAATGCGCTTCTTTGGAGATATTAAATAACTTAGGCCTAGATGGCGCTATTTTGCCAGTCAAGTGAGACGTGCAGAGAGGCGCATATTATCTGACATTTATTTTACCGTTTGATGTCTGAAATCTGATAGCATCTGCATCACACACTACAGGATAATCTTACACGATTATTTGATCATGTCACACACACACACACACACACACACACACACACACACACACACACACACACACACACACACACACACACACACACACACACACACACACACACACACACACACACACACACACACACACACACACACACACACACACACACACACACACACACACACACACACTTCTCTGATTTGTTCTTCACCACGGTGCATTTGACGTTCTTTTAGGCTATTCAAATTGGTCTGCATGAAGTCCGCTGTCCAGATTGGCCACTGGGACAGGCTGTCTTTCAAACAGGCTGTCTGTTAAATAAATAGGCGTGTGTTTTTGTCTAGACAGGGGCTGGTATAGTTTCGTTTTCAAAGTACAGGGACGATCGGGACCCCTGCCCTGCGACTTGACAGTACATTTCCATTTTGACTAGTCTCCTCTCGTCCGTTTCATTCCGAGCTGTTTAGGAGAAATATCACCGATCTAACTTCATGATCAACGGCGAACGTCCTCACCGGGGAGAGCAAAAGAGCCTCAGCCTGCAGACAGAGGCTTCGAGACTCGAGTGTGTAAATTTAATAATTTATGTATCCACAGCCCACCCACCCTCCCGTTCAATCACTCCACAAGTCCACTATACTCACCATCGCGTGTGTTTTTTTCTTTTCCAACTGTTAAAAGCGATATAATGCGAGTTCAATGCTTTCTAATTAGAAATATTTTCCGCAAGTGTTTCCATAACCCATTTGCGCATTTCACTTTTTCGATATAGCCCCAAAACCGCCACCTTCTAGCGAAAAAGTGTTTTTGCGAAAAATTCAGACTTATGCGCATTTTGAGGTGTTTCCATCCAGGAGATTTTGCGAAAGAACCTTAATGCGCAAAAAAAGGCTTTATGGAAACGCACCTAGTGAGTGGTGTCTTTCTGACAGAATTACCAGTCTGGTAAACTGCCCGGGGAGGGGGATGTTAGCCTCCTCCAATCCCCTCCCCGTATTTCTGAAAGAAAGGCGCTTATAAGGGCTGATTTCACGCAACAGCCCCACGGTTTAGTGTGTGCGCGTGCGTGTGTGTGTGCGTGCGCACGTTGGATGCGATTGAGGTGGTCATCAACGTCAGTGTGTGTGTGTTTCAGCTCTATACACACAGGAGTGACAGGGAGCTCATCCTCGCTTGTCAGAACATGTTGTATTATCCCATTTTGGGCGGGAACCCCTTTTGGTATTTTAACTGTTATAGCTATTGAAAAATAGCAGATCTACAAGCTCATAGCGCGCCACGCGCTATGAGCTTGTGGGTCTGCTATTTTTGAAAAATCGTGAAAATGCGGCACAAATCTTTGAACATATATATTCTTTCTGAAGACTTTTTTTTTGTTTTATTTCGACGTCAGGCCTAAATGGGTTATGCGTGCCCGTCTCGCTCGAAGCGTTTCAAATGCCTGAATCTTTTGTCGCTGCAAGGATATATATATATAGTTATTTTCCCTTGGATTGGCCGCTCGGTATTCATAGCATGACAATTGTGCGGCGGCACACAAGGCTCGCGTCTCGTCCTTTTATTGTCTGCCGTGTCCTCCTATATGCCTTCATGAATATCCTTCACGCCAAGGGTTATTTTATCCCTTTTAGACCTCGAGGACGATTCTACAAAATGTCTTCTAAAATCCTGACAGTTTTCTGAAAAAAACTCACGTTTCTATGTCAGTGTTTTTTTTGAAAAACTCACGTTTCTATGTCAGTGTTTTTTTTGAAAAACTCACGTTTCTATGTCAGTGTTTTTTTTGAAAAACTCACGTTTCTATGTCAGTGGTATTCCCTGTACAGGACCACCAAAATTATATGTACTTGGCCGCCGACCCCCCCATCTGAAAATATGTCGTTCCAGGCGGGACCCCCCCCCCCCCCCCCCGAAGCATTAGAGTTAAAAACGTTGGCTCTGAAACAATATATATTCAAAGATGTGCGCCACATTTTCACGATTTAAAAAAAAACAGCAGACCTACAAGCTCGTAGCGCGGCACCGAGTGCCGCGCTACGAGCTTGTAGATCTGCTATTTTTCCCAATAGCTAAAGTATAACATAATGCTTAAAACACCAAAAAGGGGTTCCCCGTCCAGAATGGGTTATTGTAAAGGGCATCAATACGAAGGTAGACATTTTGCAAAACCCCCAGAGCTCCCAGACTCTGTACAGTATGCGAAGTACTCGCGCAACGTGAATGCTGACATTTTGCACTCGCATTGAATATACACACACACACACACACACACACACACACACACACACACACACACACACACACACACACACACACACACACACACACACACACACACACACACACACACACACACACACACACACACACACACACACACACACACACACACACACACACACACACACACACACACACACACACACACACACACACACACACGTGAAATGACATTTAAAGTCAAAGAATAAACCATTCTTGGCTCTGCCGATCGACACGCGTCTGAATGTTTCTGTCGGTGACTTCAAATACCGTTATTCTTCAAACGATAAGGGCCTGAGATGCAGCATGTGTGTGTGCGCGTGTGTGTGTCTATACTTCAATTGTGAGGTTGGTTCAAAGTTTGCCACAAATATGGGACCGGATTTGACTGAGAGCCTGCCATCGTGCAAACTCTATGCTTTTCAACAGAGAAAACTTTTTTTGTTTTTCTCGTCCAAAATGATTTAATAGCACAGGCAGGCTCTTCACATACTGTACTAGAGCATGTCTGAAATAAGTGTCAGAGCTGAAATCGACATGTAAATATGAAATAAATGCTTAAACATGTAGGTGTAAAGTTAGAGACCACAGGATAGACCACACAATAGATACTTGTCTCCACCACTAATGGCTTGCCTAATTAATCACTCCCCCACAATCAGTCATGCTAGTAGATATGTTCGACCTCTGGGTGGTAACGCAAAAAAATGTAAAAGAATAAACCGTACTCGGACATACAGTCGGACATACTAATAATACGGGCACACATAGCTGTGCATAGGAGACGGTGTGCCATCGTTCAAAAAAATGGCATTCATAATATCAACCATCCTAAAATGTTGATGTCCTCACCAGTAGAGTAATGCAAACGTGTGTGTGTGTGTGTGTGTGTGTGTGTGTGTGTGTGTGTGTGTGTGTGTGTGTGTGTGCGCGGTCTTGTTCTTGCCTGCATAGTGGAATGTCTCATTGTTTTAGTGAGGAGTTGGGTGGTGGGCGGTTGGGACCAGTGTTGTTTAGTGAGGAGGAGGGTGGTGGGCGGTTGGGACCAGTGTTGTTTAGTGAGGAGGAGGGTGGTGGACGGTTGGGACCAGTGTTGTTCTTGTTTTAGTGAGGAGGAGGGTGGTGGACGGTTGGGACCAGTGTTGTTCTTGTTTTAGTGAGGAGGAGGGTGGTGGACGGTTGGGACCAGTGTTGTTCTTGTTTTAGTGAGGAGGAGGGTGGTGGACGGTTGGGACCAGTGTTGTTCTTGTTTTAGTGAGGAGGAGGGTGGTGGACGGTTGGGACCAGTGTTGTTCTTGTTTTAGTGAGGAGGAGGGTGGTGGGCGGTTGGGACCAGTGTTGTTCTTGTTTTAGTGAGGAGGAGGGTGGTGGGCGGTTGGGACCAGTGTTGTTCTTGTTTTAGTGAGGAGGAGGGTGGTGGACGGTTGGGACCAGTGTTGTTCTTGTTTTAGTGAGGAGGAGGGTGGTGGACGGTTGGGACCAGTGTTGTTCTTGTTTTAGTGAGGAGGAGGGTGGTGGACGGTTGGGACCAGTGTTGTTCTTGTTTTAGTGAGGAGGAGGGTGGTGGACGGTTGGGACCAGTGTTGTTCTTGTTTTAGTGAGGAGGAGGGTGGTGGACGGTTGGGACCAGTGTTGTTCTTGTTTTAGTGAGGAGGAGGGTGGTGGACGGTTGGGACCAGTGTTGTTCTTGTTTTAGTGAGGAGGAGGGTGGTGGACGGTTGGGACCAGTGTTGTTCTTGTTTTAGTGAGGAGGAGGGTGGTGGACGGTTGGGACCAGTGTTGTTCTTGTTTTAGTGAGGAGGAGGGTGGTGGACGGTTGGGACCAGTGTTGTTCTTGTTTTAGTGAGGAGGAGGGTGGTGGACGGTTGGGACCAGTGTTGTTCTTGTTTTAGTGAGGAGGAGGGTGGTGGACGGTTGGGACCAGTGTTGTTCTTGTTTTAGTGAGGAGGAGGGTGGTGGACGGTTGGGACCAGTGTTGTTCTTGTTTTAGTGAGGAGGAGGGTGGTGGACGGTTGGGACCAGTGTTGTTCTTGTTTTAGTGAGGAGGAGGGTGGTGGACGGTTGGGACCAGTGTTGTTCTTGTTTTAGTGAGGAGGAGGGTGGTGGACGGTTGGGACCAGTGTTGTTCTTGTTTTAGTGAGGAGGAGGGTGGTGGACGGTTGGGACCAGTGTTGTTCTTGTTTTAGTGAGGAGGAGGGTGGTGGACGGTTGGGACCAGTGTTGTTCTTGTTTTAGTGAGGAGGAGGGTGGTGGACGGTTGGGACCAGTGTTGTTCTTGTTTTAGTGAGGAGGAGGGTGGTGGACGGTTGGGACCAGTGTTGTTCTTGTTTTAGTGAGGAGGAGGGTGGTGGACGGTTGGGACCAGTGTTGTTCTTGTTTTAGTGAGGAGGAGGGTGGTGGACGGTTGGGACCAGTGTTGTTCTTGTTTTAGTGAGGAGGAGGGTGGTGGACGGTTGGGACCAGTGTTGTTCTTGTTTTAGTGAGGAGGAGGGTGGTGGACGGTTGGGACCAGTGTTGTTCTTGTTTTAGTGAGGAGGAGGGTGGTGGACGGTTGGGACCAGTGTTGTTCTTGTTTTAGTGAGGAGGAGGGTGGTGGGCGGTTGGGACCAGTGTTGTTCTTGTTTTAGTGAGGAGGAGGGTGGTGGACGGTTGGGACCAGTGTTGTTCTTGTTTTAGTGAGGAGGAGGGTGGTGGACGGTTGGGACCAGTGTTGTTCTTGTTTTAGTGAGGAGGAGGGTGGTGGACGGTTGGGACCAGTGTTGTTCTTGTTTTAGTGAGGAGGAGGGTGGTGGACGGTTGGGACCAGTGTTGTTCTTGTTTTAGTGAGGAGGAGGGTGGTGGACGGTTGGGACCAGTGTTGTTCTTGTTTTAGTGAGGAGGAGGGTGGTGGACGGTTGGGACCAGTGTTGTTCTTGTTTTAGTGAGGAGGAGGGTGGTGGACGGTTGGGACCAGTGTTGTTCTTGTTTTAGTGAGGAGGAGGGTGGTGGACGGTTGGGACCAGTGTTGTTCTTGTTTTAGTGAGGAGGAGGGTGGTGGACGGTTGGGACCAGTGTTGTTCTTGTTTTAGTGAGGAGGAGGGTGGTGGACGGTTGGGACCAGTGTTGTTCTTGTTTTAGTGAGGAGGAGGGTGGTGGACGGTTGGGACCAGTGTTGTTCTTGTTTTAGTGAGGAGGAGGGTGGTGGACGGTTGGGACCAGTGTTGTTCTTGTTTTAGTGAGGAGGAGGGTGGTGGACGGTTGGGACCAGTGTTGTTCTTGTTTTAGTGAGGAGGAGGGTGGTGGACGGTTGGGACCAGTGTTGTTCTTGGCAGCAAATTTTAGATTTTAGTTTTAGTCAGTCATTTCAATAGTTTTCATTTAGTTTTAGACACCTGGAATGTTTTAGTGTTAGTCGACTTTTATCATAGGATTTTTAGTTGACTAAATCAACTGTAGATTTAGTCGACTAAAATGTATTTCAGTGGGCGTTGATGCCGTCGTAATGACTGTTTTTACACTTGCTGAAAATAGCCGATCTACAAGCTCACAACGCGTCGTGAGCTTTTAGATCTGCTATTTTCAGCATGCAACGTAGTGTAAAATGACTAATAATGGATCTCTTGTCCACCTAGTCCCTTCCTAATATTTTAGTTTAGTTTTTATTTGTTGACGGAATTGTCAATACATTTAGTCATAGTTTTAGTCATCATGGCTTAGTTTTTGTTTCGTTTTTATGTCGTTTTTTTTGCCAGTGAAAAAAAAGGTAGTCGACGAACATTTCTCGTCTTAGTATTAGTCGACGAAATCAACACTAGTTGGACTCGGGACTATAGAGCGTCGTAGTCACGTTCATTTTCATCAGACTTTTAAAAAGTATTTCTTTAAAGACGTTTATACGCCGCGGACAAAGCCAACTCTTGTCGTGACAAATCATGACAATAAACTAAGGCTGTCAAAGTTAACGCGTTAATCGTGCGTTAACTCAAAGTCCTTTTAACGGCGTTAATTTAATTAACGCGCGATTAACGCACGGTGAAGTTTGACCGAACGGTTGAGAGACGCATACATGTGAATGCAGGCAGCTAGATTCCAATAGCCCCGCCTCTCTCTCATTCCCCCCCCACTCTCTCTCTACCATTCCCACTCAGTCCGGACTCCGGGCCGTCAGTACTATAGGGCACTGGCACATGCCTCCGTTGGGCTCGTTATTAATTAATTTGCTTCACAATGTGTTAGATCAGAAGCTCTTTGAAGTGTGTGTGTGAGTGAGTGAGTGAGTGAGTGAATGATTTTGGGGGGTGTATGCATGTACACATAGTACATGCATACACCTTCCCTAATGATCATATCTGGTTTCAGTATTTATTTATGGTGTATTGTCTCCATTATTAAGGTTATTGTAGCAGTCAATTTATATTGGGGGTCGGTCGGTCGGAGGCGGGGCGGCGGTCACCGAGACACTGCAAAAGCATTTCCGGGGGGTCCCCGGCCGAAAACGTTGAGAACCCCTGCTCTATAGTGCCACGTGCGTGCGTGCGTGCGTGCGTGCGTGCGTGCGTGCGTGCGTGCGTGCGTGCGGTATACCTGTAGATGTTGAGGCTGAGGTCGTGCAGGGCCAGCCAGGACGCCCGCAGGCGCTTCATGTCGCGCACGATGTGCACACGGCCCTCCTCCGACGTGCGCTCCAGCACGCCCTGGCCCTGCGCCTCCGTCTGGTGCAGCTGCAGCTCCTTCTCCGGGAACTCGCCCAGTGCCCTCTGGAGAAAAGAAAATCACACCCGTGTGAACCGAGTGGTGCAACTCCCCTCTATTGGTTCTCTGTATCGTTCCAATTTGTATCGTTCCAATTTCTTCTCTGTATCGTTCCAATTTGTATCGTTCCAATTTCTTCTCTGTATCGTTCCAATTTGTATCGTTCCAATTTCTTCTCTGTATCGTTCCAATTTGTATCGTTCCAATTTCTTCTCTGTATCAGTTCAGTTCCTATTGGTTCTAACACGATCTCTCTCTCTCTCTGTTTCTGGCACAACAGCGCCACTTTTGGTGCTCATTGGTACTGGTCACATAGTCACACACAAACTTGAACACGGACATTGCTGTTCCTTGGAGTGGTTGCACCACTCAAAAAGCAGGACAAACCACACAACTTATTAAAAAGCCATTTTGGACCCGAGGACGATTCTACAAAATGTCTTCTCAAATCCTGACCCTCATGTTTCTGTGTCGGTGGTTCTAAAACTATTTCATGTCAAGGACCACCCAAAAAATATATGCAATTGGCCGCCGACCCCCCCATCTGAAAATATGTTGTTGCTTTTCTTTTCTTTTTCCCTGACCATAAATTAACTTCCCTACTTGCTATGGCGTCACACAAAAGCATCAAAAGTGTCTTTTTCTTTTGTGTAAGTCATGTGTATTTTGTATGCTTTATTGTAAAATCATTAAAAAACGTTGATGACAAAAAGTAGCTGGTCGCAAGGCTATTTTCATTTTGTTTTGAATCTTGAAACATTCTTTTGGACATACAGTATGAGGTTTCCACCCGACAGACGAAATAAATAAACAAAATATGTATAGATCTAGAAATGAATTAACCACTAAAGCCCCACTTTATCCAGTGTCGCACAATGGTGTCCTGCATTATACATACTGTATTGGTATACTAATTTAGCTTCTTCTTCAATAAAACAGTTTTTGATATCCTTTAAATTGGGCCTGCGTCTCCATTTTCGTTACAAGCCTGAGCCAGTATGTCCAACACAGTATGCCATAATCAAATCAGTAAAATAGTGTGCGTAGGGTCGTGTGTAGACTGTAGAGAGCAGCCTCTTCAGTTTGGTGAGGTTGAGAACTGAACATTTTTTTAATGTTGATTTCACGACGATTTGGCAAAACTATAGCGAACATTAGACGACAATAGCCTGCACGAATCTGAACCCAGAAATTATCGTTTAATCGACTAAACCTATTAGTCTAATTGACCACTTAACTGGATCAGTGCCAGTGATATAGTGGACGCGAGTATTTTGGCCGTTTTTAGCACATTTTGTGCCCAAGACGTCTGTGGACGTCTTTGGTATTACCGCACGGGCAGAGCCCAAGACGTCTGTGGACGTCTTTTGAAAAAAAAAAATATATATATATATATATATTTTTTTTTTTTTTTTTTTTTTTTTAATAAATAAAATCCAAAAAATCAAAACAATGATTTTTTTTATTTTTTTTTATACGTGGTGCCAAAGTTTGTGTTTTTGCCATTGATAATGCATTTGGCGTTTAAATTAAATAACTCAGAAACTATAAAACATTTCAAAGTAAAAAGTTCCAGCATGTGTCTCCACAGTCAGCTGAATTATAAAAAATGTGAATGGATTTTCTAGGTGAAAGTGATTTTTGGGCAGTTTTGCGTGGGCTCTCAAAGTGTTAGGTAAACGTCACGTTTATAACGTCACGAATATTTCAAAATATTCGTGTCACTGAATATGAAGTCACCTCGCCTAGTCCCACCCCCACCACACACACACACACACACACACACACACACACACACACACACACACACACACACACACACACACACACACACACACACACACACACACACACACACACACACACACACACACACACACACACACACACACACCCAACCCCCCCCCCCCCCCCCCACCTGGGCTTCGTGCTGCCGGTTGGCCACGCTCCACTCTCCCTGGGGATTGCGGTAGGACTCCATCTTCTGCTTCATGACCATCAGCCACTTCTCCACGTTGAGCAGGCTCTCGTGGAAGCTCTCGTGCTCGCCCACGCTCTCCTCGCTCTCGCTCACCTTCACCTGATACAAAAACAGTTGAGGTGGTTCCAGGTGATCCTCGACAGGTAAGTTGGTAACCAAAATGGACCCTTCTACACCTTTAACTCTTGAGAGCGTAAAATGAAACCAAATGGACCCGGAACTCTCAAGAGTTCAATTGTTGTTAAACGTCTGCATTACTTAATTTACAAGAAGTTATCTCTCCTAATGGTACCAACATCAACACACGTAAGCTTGTAGATCTGCTTTTTTTTAATGTATAGCACTTTTCCTCAGGGAATTTAAAGGCCTAAGCTAAAGCTAAGCTACTTTTGAAACGATTGACGATCACGCGAAACAAATTGCGATTATCTCAAATAATACGATAATATCTCAAATAATACAAAAGTTTTAACTTTTACTTCAGTTGCATAAACTGCAGTTGCAAGATTCACCCAATCTAATTAACCAATACATCATTATTTTTGTTATGATTGCCTGCTTTCATATGACATGAAAAGTCAAATATTTTGCCTTTGAAAAATTTAAAGGCAACAGACTAGACTAGAGTGACATACATTTCTCACATGCATGAGGTAAAAAAAAAAGTCCAGCTTTTCACCAGAGGAGAATAGCACAGGCAGACTCTTCAGTCTTCATATTAGAGCATGTCTGAAATAAGTGTCAGAGCTGAAATTGACATGTATATATGAAATAAATGCTTAAACATGTAGCTAGGTGTAATGTTAGAGACCAAAGAAGACATGTAAATATGAAATAAATTCTTAAACATGTAGCTAGGTGTAATGTTACAGAATGTCCACAGAAGTGAACCTTTCAAGCCTGTTTTCTCAACTCGCTGTTTTCTGCAAGACATCACTCTATAAGCCATATCTCCAAAACTGGTGGGTCAAACACTATGTCAATTTGAAGCTATGATTCCCTGCTTTCATAGGACATGAATTTTTTTTTAAAAATCCAATCGCAGTCTCTCAGTCAAATGTGGACACAAATGATCGGAAACGGATCGGGGAAGAAAAAAAAAAACGTCATCGGGACATCCCTCGAAGGATTCAAACGTGGACAAACGACCATGCGGCCCCCCTTAGCCTAACAGCCTTGTACAGTAGCCTCCAGTCTTACCCTAACATCTTTGTACAGTAGCCTCCAGTCTTACTTAGTAGTTTTCGTCCACTAAAACTAAGAGGAAAAATGTCCGTCGACTACCTTTTACGAAAACTAAATGGAAACTAAATGACCCTAAACTAAGCTATTATGACTAAAGTTAAGACTGAATGTATACTGACAATTTTCGTCAACAGATAGAAACTAGACTAAAATGTTAGGAAGGGGACTAGTGGACAAGAGATCCAGTATAGGTCATTTTACACTTGGTTGCATGCTGAAAATAGCATTCCAGGTGACTAAAAGGTGACTAAAACTAAACGGAAGCCATTCAAGAGACTACATGACTACGCAACTTAAAAAGCACTGACCCTGAGCGCCTTGTACAGCAGCTTCCAGTCGGCGTGCAGCGTCTCAAACTGGGTCCGGTTGGTGGCGCTGGAGGACACCAGGGTCTCCAGGGCTGTGATGTGAGCCTCGCACTCCTCCAGGTCCTTCTGGATCACCTGGTGGGGACACAGACCCATTTAGACCTGAGGACGATTCTACGAATGTCTTCTAAATCCTGACAGTTTTCTGAAAAACCCTCATGTTTCTATGTCAGCGGTTCTCAAACATTTTCATGTCAAGGACTCCAAAAATGGCCGCCGACCCCCCCGATCTCAAAATATGTTGTTCCAGGGGCAACCCCCGGAAGCAAGGATTTGAGTTAAAATCGGTCGCTCTGAAAGAATATTCCAAGGTCTGCGCCACATTTTCACTATTTTTTCAGAAATAGCAGACCTACAAGCTCGTAGCGCGGCACGCGGCACCGCGCTATGAGCTTGTAGGTCTGCTATTTTTCAATAGTTAAAAGTTTTAAATAATGCTTAAAACACCAAAAGGGGTTCCCGCCCAGAATGACTATATACTACGACTATATACTACGCTGTGGAGCAAAGGTTGCACATAGGTTGTTGGATTTGAGATCTACTTCTGAGAATCCTACGTCAGTGGTGCTCAACCTTTTTCACATCAAGGACCCCCAGAATGATCTGTATTTGGCCGCGGACCCCCACCTTAAAATATAGAGTTCCAGGCCCCCCCCCCCCCCCCCCCCAGAAGCAAAGATTAAGATTAAGTCACAAACATGAAAGATTTGCGCCACATTTACACGATTCTTCAAAAAAATAGCAGATCTACAAGCTCTTAGCGCGTCACCGAGTGCCACGCTAAGAGCTTGTGGGTCTGCTATTTTTGAAAAAAAATCGAAGAACGACGGGCATAGAAACATAGCTTTTTCAGAAAACTGTCGGGATATAGAAGATTTTTTTTTAGAATCTGATCTCAGGTCAAAATGGGTTTTTAAACGCACGTCATACGCACCCTGAGTTGGTCCGCCTGGCTCTTCTTGGCCAGGATGTCGGGCTGGAGGCCGCTGGCGGCCAACAGCCTCTCCCTGAGGACGGACAGCTTGGAGCGGATGGACTCGTGGGCATCGCCAAAGTCTTTGGTCCTGGAGATCAACCCCTGAGGTGGAGGGAGGGAGGGGGGAGAGAGAGAGAGAGAACCTTGTTCTTTACAAGTTGGCTGGAAGGATAAGGCTCTCTGGGTCAGAGACATTCAAGAGGGCTTATTTTTATTCGTCACTCTCTCCCACAAGGTACAAGCAGTGAAACGTTAAGAAGAGCATATTGGTCGGGCTCTATAAAAAGCCCCTAGATTAGATGGGTGGGTGGGGGGGGATGTCAAAATATATATTTTTTTTTACTCGTTCAATTATAAACTAGCTATAGGCTGACATGAAAAGCTTTTTGAATTCTCTTTGAATTTGTGTCAACTAAAACTATGCCATGAAATGACTAGTGGAGAGGAGATCCAGTAGAAGGCAGACGAGTCATTTTATGAAAACTAGCCTACATCTACATCTAAGGCTAGAACTACAAGCTCACAATGCGTGGAGACGCGCTGTGAGCTTGTAGATCAGCTAAGGCTATAACTACAAGCTCACAATGCGTGGAGACGCGCTGTGAGCTTGTAGATCAGCTAAGGCTATAACTACAAGCTCACAATGCGTGGAGACGCGCTGTGAGCTTGTAGATCAGCTAAGGCTATAACTACAAGCTCACAATGCGTGGAGACGCGCTGTGAGCTTGTAGATCAGCTAAGGCTATAACTACAAGCTCACAATGCGTGGAGACGCGCTGTGAGCTTGTAGATCAGCTAAGGCTATAACTACAAGCTCACAATGCGTGGAGACGCGCTGTGAGCTTGTAGATCAGCTAAGGCTATAACTACAAGCTCACAATGCGTGGAGACGCGCTGTGAGCTTGTAGATCAGCTAAGGCTATAACTACAAGCTCACAATGCGTGGAGACGCTTTCAATAGCTAAATTATAACATAATGTTTAAAACACCAAAAGGGGTTCCCGCCCAAAATGGGTTAACTGTCCTTTTGCGCAGATCACGCAAACCTCAGCAAAAACAAAAGGACAATATCGATGGCCTCCAACTGTACAAGCTCACAATGCGTCGAGACGCGCTGTGAGCTTGTAGATCAGCTATTTTCGGCATGCAGTGAAGTATGAATCAGGCCTTTATAATCACTTCCCGCCAAAATGCAGTTTCGGCGCCTAAATCTACAGTAGATTTAGTAGACCATAAAATCCTGTGCTATTCAGTCAACTGAAACTATGCTAAAACTAATTTCAAATGACAAAAAAAAAAATACGACGACAACGTAATCATTACGTTTTTGGCGTATTTTTTGTCATTAGTTTAACCCATTTTGGGCGGGAACCCCTTTTGGTGTTTTAAACATTATGTTATAATTTAGCTATTGAAAAATAGCAGATCTACAAGCTCGTAGCGCGCCACGAGTGGCGCGCTACGAGCTTGTATTTTGGAAAAATCTTTCCGAAAATTGTCATGATTTAGAAGAATTCGAGCTCAGGTCTAAATGGGTTAATGTGACTTAATTCAAAAGATTATGACCAGAAACTAAACGAAACATGTCCTCTCAAAACGAACACTGCTGCGACATGATGCGTGTCAAAGTTCATTGGCCAGGAGGTGGCGATAGAGAAGAGTCCATGCGGAGCGTGATATGTGCACCGTACACCCCTCCCTCCCTGCACCCCTCCCTCTCTGCACCCCTCCCTCCCTGCACCCCTCCCTCTCTACACCCCTCCCTCTCTGCACCCCTCCCTCTCTGCACCCCTCCCTCCCTGCACCCCTCCCTCTCTACACCCCTCCCTCCCTGCACCCCTCCCTCCCTGCACCCCTCCCTCTCTGCACCCCTCCCTCTCTGCACCCCTCCCTCTCTACACCCCTCCCTCTCTGCACCCCTCCCTCTCTACACCCCTCCCTCTCTACACCCCTCCCTCTCTGCACCCCTCCCTCTCTGCACCCCCCAGATTGAGGCTTTAATCTTTAAGACAGAAACCTTCTGCACTTATTGTAGGCATATCTTACGCAGCGCAAAGATGTCCCGTTACCGTGGATAGACGTGGTCGAACGAGGAGACCGAAGCCCTGGTCGAAATGATGGTCAGATGAGCACATTAATCAGTTGCTTAAGGAAACGCACACAAAAAAACCCACTGCATGGTCAGTCGTAAACACGGAGCGCTCTGTCACTGTGTGGGGAGTTAAACTCTCTTGAAAACTTGAAATTGGACATTCTGCATAATTACTACTTTTACTTTTGTCCAAAACCATATCGCCCTTCAAAAAAAAAGGCTGCTAAATTATATATAGATGCACTTTACATTTACTTTTTAATGCTTTGTTTCCTAATGTAAGGTACTGTTTGCTTGTTTTTATGTGGGGACTGCGGATGAGAATTAGCTTTTTTTTTGCTAAATCCGGTGTATTTGCATTGCATTTATATTTATATATTTACATTAATATGCATTGTCCCGTCCAGTGTTGCTTTTGACGGCACATTTTAGTCATAGTCTCTTGAACACAACAGTGTTTTATTTAGTTCTAGTCACATTTTACTCACCCGGAATGATTTTAGTGTCAAGTCTAGTTTTAGTCGAAAAAAAATAATCATAGGATTTTAGTCGACTAAATGTACAGTTGGAGGCAAGGATGAAGACCGTATAGGTCGAAACATGTCGGTTGAATACAGTTTTACTCCTTTTTAACCTTTAAGTGTGCCCGGATCTCCGCTTTGTACATTCTAAATGTACAGTTGATTTAGTCGACTGAAATGGCATTTTTTACACTACAAGCTCACAAGCTGTGAGCTTGTAGATCGGCTATTTTCAGCACGCAACCCAATGTACAATGACTTAGACTGGATCTCTTGTCCACTAAGTCCCTTCCGTCTAAATAAAACCACATACAGTTGGAGGCCATCGATATTGTC
>NC_136799.1:45009483-45039740 GCF_951216825.1 Electrona antarctica
AGTGAACAGCCTCAGCGCAACAGATTGATGGGAACAAATGCATGTCTGTCGTCCCCCACCAAAGCTACCCAATTTGATTGTTTACTTGGGTGTCTTAATTTGTAGTCTGTGTGGTTCTGAGGTCGTGTGTGTGTGTGCCGTGTGTGTGCGTGTGTATTGCGCACGACATGTTTGGCTATATCACCGTCGCTGTCGGGTGGAAACCTTATGTCCAAAACCGTAGCTTTTTTTTATATTTCAAATTCATAAACAATCAAATAAACTAATGAAAACAGAAGATCTACAAGCGTTCAGTTGTTCTGCTCTGTTCATTACTGCTGTGCAACACTCTCGTATGACACGCGTTGTGAGCTTGTAGATCTGCTCTGTTCATTACTGCTGTGCAACACTCTCGTATGACACGCGTTGTGAGCTTGTAGATCTGCTCTGTTCAATACTGCTGTGCAACACTCTCGTATGACACGCGTTGTGAGCTTGTAGATCTGCTCTGTTCATTACTGCTGTGCAACACTCTCATATGACAACGTAAGGCATTAACCCATTTGGACCCGAGGACGATTGTACAAATGTCTTCTAAATCCTGACAGTTTTCTGGAAAAAAAACATGTTTCTATGTCAGTCGTTCTCAAACATTTTCATCTCAAGGACCCCCACAATTATATGTAATTGGCCACCGACCCCCATCTGAATTTGTTCCAGGGACCTCCCCAGAAACAAAGATTTGAGTTAAAAACGTTCGCTCCGAAAGAATATATATTCAAAGATTTGCACCACATTTTCACGTTTTTTCAAAAATAGCAGACCTACAAGCTCGTAGCGCGGCACTCGGTGCCACACTATGAGCTTGTAGATCTGCTATTTTTCAATAGCTAAAGTATAACATGATGCTTGAAACACCAAAAGGGGTTCCCGCCCAGAATGGGATAAAGGGTAAGACAGTTTGTTAAAGCACTATTTTCCGATAGTAATCATTGCTGTAAGTGTTCTCCAGCTCTTTAACCCATTTAGCCCCGAGGACGGTTCTACAAATGTCGTCTGAATCCTGACAGTTTTCTGAAAAACCTCCGTTTTCTATGTCGTCAAACATTTTCATGTCAAGGACCCCCAAAATTATATGCAATTGGCTGCCGAGCCCCATCTGAACATATGTTGTTCCAGGGACGCCCCCAGATTTGAGTTAAAAACGTATATATATTCAAAGATTTGAGCCACATTTTCATGATTTCTCAAAAATAGCAGATCTAGGCACTCGGTGCCGCGCTATGAGCTTGTAGATCTGCTATTTTTCAATAGCTAAAGTATAACAAAATGCTTAAAACACCAAAAGGGGTTCCCGCCCAGAATGGGTTAATAAACAGAAAATACATTTTCAGCTGGATTGAGAAATGTCAGCAAAGACAACCCATTTATCAGCCTAAATTCCAGTGTTCCAGTTGCTCATCATTAGTCTGCTCATTTCTTAGTGCCATAACTTCCAATTTCACTTGTTTAAGTTCTCTCTCCTGATTGGATAAAAGAGGTATCCCGACCTGAAAATGCATCCTCTGTTTAGTAAGGAGAAGGAGAGACCTGTTGATTTTGTCGACTATGACGAAAAATGTTCGTCGACTACCTTTTTCCACTGACGAAAACTAAATGAAAACTAAGCTACGGTGACTAAAACTAAGACTAAATGTATTGACAATTTCTAATTTATTTTTTAGAAATTGTCAATATTGGATCTCAAACTGAGATCTCTTGTCCACTAGTCCCTTCCTAACATTTAATGTTAGGAAGGGACTAGTGGACAAGAGATCCAGTAGAGGTAAAAGACACAAGTCATCTTACACTTGGTTTCATGCTGAAAATAGCAGATCTACAAGCTCACAACGCGTAGCAGCGCGACACATTGTGGACTTGTAGATCGGCTATTTTCAGCAAGTGTAAAATCAGCCATTACGACGGCATCAAGGCCCGCCAAAATACATTTTAGTCGACTAAAATCCTACGATATTTAGTCGACAAAAACTAGACCAAGACTAAAACATTCCAGGTGACTAAAATGTGACTAAAACTAAAATAAAAATGTGCTGTCAAAATCGAAACTGGTAGGGATGTCCCATAATTATTATCGGCCTTCCGATATTATTGACCGATAAATGCATACAAAAGTAATATCGAAAAAATATCGGTACTATCCTTTCTTTTCTTTCCTTTTGTATTAAAAAACAGGAGTTTTTACTGTATGGTGTGTGTGACATGAAATGTTAGCTTACCATAATCACAGTAACCCTTAATCATATTCCATCATATTCAAGGGCTTTTGGAGAGAAATGAGACTGCAGTTGTGTGTCTGTCAGCAAACTGTAAATGCAAACATGAAAGTGGAAGCGAACAAGGTCAAGTATGTCTGTTGGGTTTCATAAATATTAAGAGCTTGTGACTAAAGAATAACTACATTGGATCCGACTTTAAAATCTCTCTCTCTCTCTCTCTCTCTCTCCATACCAAGAGTCCATCAGTCATTAGTCCGACAACACTGTGGCTCCTGACATGTGTTGCCGGTTACAAAGCACCCGTGATGCTCGTTACAAATCACCTGTGTTGTGGGTTACAAATCAGCCGTGGCTCCTGACATGTGTTGCCGGTAACAAATCACGCGTGTTGTGGGTTACAAATCACCCGTGGCGTTCACGTGCGGTTAGGTTAGTGTTTGGGTTAGGGTGTCGGACTCATGACTGTCCGACTATTGGTATGTCGGAAAACAAATGCCCGTTGCACCCCTCTCTCCAAAATGAAAGAAAACAAATACAACAGAAAGCCAAAGAAAACCACCAAAACATTGTAAAGCGAGTCAGAGACGATGAAAGGGAGGAGCGTACTGCAGGTAAATCGTGTTGAAGGCAGAGGAGAACAACACAAAAATAACAGATTTCAGCCAAAAGTGTATCCGTACAACTTAAAGAGGAGCATGGAGATCAAGTCGGGGTGAAAAAAACAAAGCAGTAGTTTGAGGGGGGTTTTTTTAGGAACAGAGGACTCTACTCTGCTCAAGAAATCCAACCTGTTGCAGAAAACGATGCACGTTCACAGTGTCCTTCCTCACCGCATCCGAGGTCGATAGGACTTCAAATCAATATGATCTCAAGTTATTATTTCAAACCTCTGCCTCGACCGTGATGAGTGAAAAGTACAGAAAGTAGACGATGTACAAGCCGACCACTTGGTCGCGTCGCAACGCATTAGCACCCCACCATTGATGACGAATTGATTCAGTCGATGGTTTTTTTAATTATTTATTTTGAACACTTTGAGGGCTTTATTTTTTTAAAGAAATGTAAAAGAATTGTCAAGGCTTTTTTTATTAATTTTTTTAGGGTTGTTGTCATACCAAAGACTATACAAAAGGGACCCTATCTACAGGGCTGCACACAGACAGTGCGCATGCGTCGTCAAAATTAATTATGCGCTGTCAATCAAGCGCCGGGAAGCGCTTCTGCGTACCGCCTGCTGGGGCCGCCTAGAATGATTACTATGGCCAGAATACTAGTACAATCTGTAGCGAGAGCATTTCCCACCGACTGCCAATCAAAGTACGTCTTGCACAAGTGCACTGGCCATTGTGGCCAATCACAGCGCGTCCTTACTCAAACGAGGGAGGATCCATTTCCATTTCCATGCTGCTCGCTGCTCGCTGCTGGGAGGAGGGCGGTTCGGTTGACAGGAGTGTACTACTGAGAAATCCTGACACAAATGGTTCGGCTTCTCCGTTTCAGATGTGGAGCAAACTAAAAAGTAAAAGTTGTAAAAGGGGATGCTTTGGATGCTTTGCACTCTTCCCATTCGCCGCTGTGCTTATGTTTGTTTTCCGGGTGCTGGAGCAAGTTGCTCGTGTGCGATGCCGTCTCTCACAGCCTAGGCACCGTAGCCTGGCTAATAAGCCAGACTCAAATCACACTGTCGTGATTCGGTCTGGCTTATAGGCACCGGCCACTGACCTTTTACGGGTACAGGTTTTAGTTCCGACAGTGGGAAGAGTGCAAAGCATTGCGGACTGGCACTGCTGCTGCAGCCTGCACAACATGAAGCTTATCAACATGCAGTGGTGTGCCGTCAGGGCCAGCAAGGCCTTCTCTGCAGGCCCACTTGCCTGATGCAGAAATTTATTTTATTTTATAATAAGTTTTTATTTTAAAAAAATATTATATTATCTATAATATTATATATAATTATAATATTATATTTATTTCGCTGCCACTGCACTGTTTCTCACTCAGACAGGCTGGATGCTCTGCTTCCATTCTGTGCAGGTACAACAGCCCTTGGTTTTTTTTAACCAATGAGATTATTCCCTTGTGTTGTCTCCGGGTAAAATTCTCTACCGGGAGGCCTGCAGAAACTCCAGTGAATCCCCTTGCTGTTGAAATGAATGGGGAGCAATATAGAGATTGACAGGTTCCTTAGCCAATCAGATTTCGAGTTTGCCCTGCTGGGCGTTTCTTTCAAGTTCCAGCGCCAGCTAGCAGGCCTTTGGTGACGTAAACGTCTTGCTTGGATCCCATTGCTGGGGGAAATATTGTCAAATGAGAAAAGAGAACTGGGTCTTTCAAACTTTCTGCGCGAGTTCCCATATGTGGGTTGATTGAGGAGCTAAATAGATTTAACTCACAAACAAACGCGGAAAACGGCTGAAGGAGGAGAAGAAACAGATTTAGTGGTGGATTTACAGTCAAAGCATTTTTCGAGAAGGAAGGACTTCAAGAAAAGCTTGCAGGGTCGACCATTGGTATGATGCAGGCAGCCATGGTAAGAATCTTTATATATAATATTTATATACATGCGATCGCGATGCGACGCAGTTTATTGATGATTGATCGTTTTATAGGCTATGGTTGTGGACTTCAGGACTTGTGGTTGTCCGTGCCCACAGTGTGTGTGTGGCCGAGTCTCATGTGGCTGTGCGCTGTGGAGCCACTTGAGTGTGTGTGTGTGTGTGTGTGTGTGCGTGCGTGCGCTGCGTGCGCTGCGTGTGTTTAGTCCCCGCCGGTGCAGCATAGCTGGGATATTACAGAGCCTGATCTGATATGAGTGTGGTTCAGTTCCACCAATTTTTGCGTGGTTTAATGTTGTATAAAAACATATGACAGTTTGTTGGGGGGGGGTCCGCCACTGTCAACATGACAACACCATATCCCAACATACTGTCCCTTATTATCGTAAAGTCGGGTAGTGTACACTCTTTATTTTTGCACCGAGGAGCCATGTGTGTCTAACTGTCTGAGTCTGACTGTACGTTGCCTCGGTAAAAACAAAAGGGAAGCCTGACGTATGCTTCGCCGTACGACGTGTATGTTAAACAAATAGCTGATCTGCAAGCTAGCTCACAACGTGTCGCCTCCACAACACGTTGTGAGCTAGTAGATCGGCTATTTATATATATATATATATATATTTTTAAAGTACCTAAATATTGCTTTGATGCTCATATTATCCTTAGGAAGTATTACGTTGTTTTTATTAGAATATGCATTTTTTTTTATAATGGTATGTTGCGGTATGAATCTAGAGTTGCAATACCCTCCATTGACTCGCCAGTCCCCACCTATCCAATAAATATAGTTTTTCTATAAGTTATTCATGCATCCCTCTTTTATCCATCCGGGAGCCGCATTTTGGAGTACCAAGTAACTTCTCCAGGTGCTCCTCTGAGTACTAGACCAAGTTGTGTGCAGCCCTGCCTATCTATAATCGACTAAATCTACGGTTGATTTAGTCGACAAAAAAAATGTGTTTTGGCGGGCCTTGATGCCGCCGTAATGACTGTTTTTACACTTGCTGAAAATAGCCGATCTACTTTTAGATCTGCTATTTTTAGCATGCAACCAAGTTTAAAAGACTTATACTGTATCTCTTGTCCACTAGTCCCTTCCTAACATTTTAGTCTAGTTTTGATTTGTTGACAAAATTGTCAGTATATTTAGACTTAGTCATCATAGCTTAGTTTTCATTTAGTTTTCGTCAGTGGAAAAAGGTAGTAGTAGCGTCATGTCCAGGGCATATGAGACAGGAGATAGGCTCCTACCACAAGGCTTACTATATTCTTTGAGAACTTTGAACAAACTTTATATTTTTTAATATTGCCAGAATTCAGCACTGAAACCTTCAGCCTCAAAGACAAATTCCTCCTGAGTGCAACTGCAAACATGAAACAGAAAGAGCAATTCAGGTTGTTGTGTGTTGTGGGAATGGAATTCGCAGTTCACACCGTGGGTGGGCCGGTGTTTTATTTATTTCTATTTATGCTGGATGGTGCGGGCCAGACAGTTGGTCCTCGCGGGCCGCAATATGGTATATGACCTGGGAAGGATTCTACAAATGTGACCAGATTTGACTGAGAGCCTGCCATCGCGCACATTCCAGCTTTTCACCAGAGGAGAATCCTTTTTTTTTTTTTTTTTTTCAAAATGAGTTAATAGCACAGGCAGACTCTTCACATACTAGAGCATGTCTGAAATAAGTGTCAGAGCTGAAATCGACATGTAAATATGAAATAAATGCTTAAACATGTAGCTAGGTGTAATGTTAGAGACCACAGAAGTGAACCTTTCAAGCCTGTTTTCTCAACTCGCTGTTTTCTGCAAGACATTACTCTATAAGCCATATCTCCAAAACTGGTGGGTCAAACTGAACAACCAATATGTCAATTTGAAGCTATGATTCCCTGCTTTCATATGACATGAAAAAACAAAAATTCTAAAAAATCCAATGGCAGTCTCTCAGTCAAATGTGGTCACAAATATCAGTTTTCTGAAAAACCCATGTTTCTATATCAGTGGTTCTCAAACATTTTCATGTCAAAAACTATATGAATTTGGCCGCCGATCCCCATCTGAAAATATATAGTTCCAGGGACCCCCCCCATCAGTGGCACCCAACTGTAGGTGTGCTGTCTGTCTGTCAGTCTGTCTGTCTGTCTGTCTGATCATTTTGTCTGCAGTGGCCATGTTGCTCATCCGTGGGCCGGCAATAACGGGAGCCTGAATTAGATTTCCTCAGCCCTGGAAGCAACGACCTGATGCGATTTCACTATCTTATTGAATTACGTATAGGAAACCCCGCAGTCTGTTAGTTCTTTGTTCCTAGCAATTACGGCGGAGGGGTCAGGTCAAGCTCGGCACCATTATTTGATCTCTGAGGAGTCTCCGGGACAGTGTTACTTACGAATGCATTCCTATCGTGTTTCCAAAGAGTTTGTTTTTTGCTAGAAGAACACACTGCCTCATCTGCGATATGCTGTACAAGTGAAGACTGTGAACGTGTTGTTTTTGGCAGCAAATTTTGATTTTAGTTTTAGTCATAGTCTCTTGAATAGTTTTCATTTAGTTGTAGTCACATTTTAGTCACCTGGAATGTTTTAGTGTTAGTCTAGTTTTAGTCGACTAAATGTCATAAGATTTTAGTCGACTAAATCTACAGTTGATTTAGTCGACTAAAATGTATTTTGGCGGGTCTTGATGTTGTCGTAATGACTGATTTTACACTTGCTGAAAATAGCCGATCTACACGCTCACAATGCGTCGCGCTGACGCGTTGTGAGCTTGTAGATCTGCTATTTTCAGCATGCAACCAAGTGTAAAATGACTTATACTGGATCTCTTGTCCACTAGTCCCCTTCCTAGCATTTTAGTCTAGTTTTTAGGTGTTGACCAAATTGTCAAAACATTTAGTTTTAGTCATCATAGCTTAGTTTTCATTTAGTTTCCATTTAGTTTTCGTCAGTGAAAACATGTTTTGTCTTAGTTTTAGTCAACAATGAAATTAAACAATTCAAAGAGATTATTTTTATAATCGGGTCTGATTAACCACTACTATTACTTCGTTGGAAGAAATGGTGGCGTACGGAAATAGTGAAGATGGACAGATAGCAGCCACGATCATGCAACACGTTGTAAATCTGCAATTTTCACGTAAAAAAAATATAGATATTCAGTCAAAGTTTGAAATAATCGTGACTTCAATTATTGATTTGAAGTCATATTGCCCAGCTCTAGCCTCTAGTAAAATAAACTATTTAAACGCTAGAATGCTGCATATACTGAAGCTGCCTCCATGCTAGTCGTACAAGACATATAAACAATGCAGCACGCACGTACTATAGCAAGCACAATTTACTAGGGCTGACCTCGATTAGTCAAATAGTCGACTAATCGATCGGAACGGGTCTCAGTCGACTGACAACCTCTCAGTCGATGTTCACCAAAAAAAAAAAAAAAAAAACAGTCGGGACGATTTTTTTCTTTTGGGCCGGGTGGAAAACCCCTCCTCCATAATGGTATGCTCCCAGTCCCCGCACCGCAGCATCGGGGAACACTCTGGCAGCCAGAGTAAAGGCTGGGAGGGACCGAGCCGAGGGAGGCTACTGTACTGTAGCCTACATGTTGTTTATGCTCCGGAGTCCAGACCCATGCAGTTTAATAATATACAGTCACAACAGAATGCACACTGCTGTCTCGTGTCTCATCACAATCCCAATGCGCCACCCGTGAAGTCGGGGGGAAAATAAAAAACAGGCTGCTAGTGTTAGTGTAGGGTCGGGGATCGTTAGCTTAGCGCGTAGCTACTGATTCAACCCACTGATTGAACTTCATCTCCGCCTGTAATCTAGGTTATTTTTTTATTGACAACGTGAACGAACCCCGACACCAGCGCTGCAAAAATAGACAGATCTACAAGCTCTCAACGCGTAGCGAACGGCGCTGCAAAAACAGGCAGGACGCGATGCCTTGAGAGCTTGTGGATCAGCCTCCCCGACGGTGCGGGGAGGCAAGAGTTCTCCGGGGAGGAGGAGAAGTTACCAGGGCAGGCTACATGTTGCTGCGGCTAACAACACTGTCACCAGCCAGTGGTTGTGATGTTAGCTTGGCTTGCAGCTGCGCAGGTGCGCTGCAAAAATAGACGGATCTACAAGCTCTCAACGCGTAGCGAACGGCGCTGCAAAAACAGGCAGGACGCGGCGCCTTGAGAGCTTATCGCCCAACCTTAATGCAAATGTGTGTTTGTTTTTTGGGGGGGGGGGGGGGGGGGGGGGGGGGTGCAGGGGGGTGTTCAGTCGACTATCAGTCGACTAACAGCAAATTTATTCATATTAATTTCGACTATACAAATCCTTAGTCGGGGACAGCCCTACAATTTACACATTATCCCATTCTGTGCGGGAACCCCTTTTGGTGTTAGCATTATGTTATGCTTTAGCTATTGAAAAATAGCAGATCTACAAGCTCGTAGCGCGCCACCGAGTGGCGCGCTACGAGCTTGTAGGTCTGCTTTTTTTTTTGAAAAATCGAAGAACGACTGACATCGAAACATGGCTTTTTCAGAAAACTGTCAGGATGTAGAAGACATTTTTAGAATCTGATCTCAGGTCAAAATGGGTTATTGCACATTACACATTATTGCTCATATTTCACACATATTACACGAGCAGCGGTGATAAGAAGTTAAGAACATCATAAAGCTATCACAACAACCCCTACAGCCCCACAAGCTCCATTAAAGTGGAAATGAAAGCAGGCGCGATAATTAATTTTGAAAATGGTTGCGTGTACAGTACTGCTGGAAGGTAAAAGCCAGTGGATTAGTACATGTACACTGTAGTACTGTATTAACACATTGTGTGCCCACGCAACACTTTCAAAATAGTAACCCAGGGTGCCCACTTTTTACATTAATTTTATTTATTTGTTTGCTAAGACGTCCACAGACGTCTTGGGCACTACATAGCGGGATTTCCCAGGACGTCTGTGGACTTCTTGGGCTCACAACCTGTTAAAGTAATGTTTTTGTATCGGTACTTTACTTGAGTATTTGTACTTTCGGATACATATGCCTTTTACGTCACCATAATATGGTGACGTAAAAGGCATATGTATCCGAAATGGCAGGCTCTCAGTCAAATCTGGTCACATATTATGTGACCAGATTTGACTGAGAGCCTGCCATCGCGCAAACTCCAACTTTTCAACAGAGGAGAAAAACTTTTTTTTTTAAATAAAAAATGAGTAAATAGCACAGGCAGACTCTTCACATACTAGAGCATGTCTGAAATAAGTGTCAGAGCTGAAATCGACATGTAAATATGAAATAAATGCTTAAACATGTAGCTAGGTGTAATGTTAGAGACCACAGAAGTGAACCTTTCAAGCCTGTTTGCTCAACTCGCTGTTTTCTGCAAGACATCACTCTATACGCCATATCTCCAAAACTGGTGGGTCAAACTGAACAACCAATATGTCAAATTTGAAGCTATGACTCCCTGCTTTCATAAGACATGAAAAAACGAAAATTCAAAAGAAACTCCAATGGCAGCCCCTCAGTCAAATTGAGTCACAAATACGTAAGTGATCTAAAAAGCAAGTACTTTTTGAGTACCGGTTCTGTAGACCTACAGAACCAACACTTTCTTTGTACTTTCTACACCAAATCTCTTCGCAAAAAAAGCTCACAACGAGCTTGTAGCTATTTATTTTGTCTTAATGATCGCCCCAGAATAGACTAGCGTCGCAGTCCCGCCCCCTTTCAGAACGACGAGTGGCCCAAAAAATAATTCCCTGTTCATTTCATCAAATAATCATTCAAATAAATAATCAATCAAATAATCATTCATCAAATAATTAGTAAGAAGCAAAACAAAACAAAAAAGTGTTGTTTGCCACAACTCCAGTTGGCTTTGTCCGCGGCCGTAAACGTCTTTAAATAAATACTTTCTGAAAAGCCTATGGGGAAAATGAACGGGGAATTATTTCCTGGGCTAGAGGCATGCATGGTTCAAGTGTAATTTTCGGTGTAATTACTCCAGTATTTTAAGCACTAATGTGACTTTCACTTGCAGTTATGTAATGTTGAGTAATGTTTGACCAGAGTCCAGGAGCAGGCAGGAGTGCACACCTGTACTTTGACTCAAGTACTGGGATCGAGTACTTTTCTCACCACCAGTAAAGAGCTCGTACATTACATAACATACAGTGTGGAGATTGGAGAACACGGAATCGCTTCTGATATGACCGACTGATTCATTGACTGAAGGCTGCACTGCCCCCCCTCCCCCCCAGAACACATACATTTAATTATGTGTTTGAGTGTGTGTGTGTGTGTGTGCGCGCGCGCGTGCGTGCACGTATTTACCTCAATGTTCTGAACCAGCATGGCGATGTGTGAGAACTCGGTGACGTCGGCGGAAGCTTCCAGGACCTGGGAGACCATGTGACTCCACTGGGCGTAGACGTGCAGCGGGTCCTGGAGGACCTGCCTCAGCCCTGCCTCCGCCTCCGCGCACAGCCTGGTGGCGCGACACTTCACACTGCGAGACACACACACACACACACACACACACACACACACACACACACGACAAGGGGAAGGTCAGCGCGACACACACACACGACAAGGGGAAGGTCGCGAGACATGGCCAAAGCATTTCCGGCCCAGCCAAAAAAAAAAGTTCATACTAGTCAGTGATGCTGGAATGATAAATGGCGAAAATTGCGGTGTTCTTGGCGTACGCACATTTTTGGGCGTAAATCACGTAGATAAATGAGGGCCTTATATTAGTGTCGAAGTGTCCTTGAGCAAGACACTGAACCCCAAATTGCTCCCGGTGAGCAAGTTGGTCCCTTGAATTGTTTGCTCCGCCATCGGTGTGTGAATATGTGTGTGAATGGGTGAATGAAATACACACTCTATGTAAAGCACTTTGGATAAAAGCGCTACATCATTTATGTCAAACTCAAGGCCCGGGGGCCAAATCAGGCCCGTGGATGAATTATCTTTGGCCCGCGGGATGATATTGAATTAGTATTAGAACTGGCCCTGGCCCTGGTATATTGCACGGACCACCATAATACTACAAGTCCGACAATTCACTGCGAGTGCATTGGCACATATCACATACTATGAAATCAGTGCTTGGTGAGGATCATAGAACAGGAAACTGAGCTTAATAATAATGCATTTTCAGTTTTAAATGCATTTACTTTTTTGCTGTTTGCCGGTGCCCGTGTGTTGAAGCACAGTCCGGCCCTCGACATCGACCGATTTCTTTATTTTGGCCCACTGTGTATTTGAGTTTGACATCCCTGCGCTACATAAATGCACCATTAGACCTCCAGAAACCTACCTCAGAGGTGACTAGATTAAGCCAGACTAAATCTAAATATAAGATTGAGAAACTTTTAGTACTTCTAGTTAGTAAGACTAAATCTTAATTGCCCAGACTCTTCTTCAACAAAGATGGCGAAAGCAAACAATCTTTGTTCTGTACTCATACAATAGTATATGGCAGGGCCCAGGGGTTCTCAACGTTTTTGGCCGGGGACCCCCGGAAATACTTTGGCAACGTCTCGGGACCCCCGCCCCGCCCCCTCCCGACCCCCAATATAAATTGACTGCTACAATAACCTTAAACCATTTTGGGCGGGAACCCCTTTTGGTGTTTTAAGCATTGTTATAATTTAGCTATTTAAAAATAGCAGATCTACAAGCTCATAGCGCGCCACCGAGTGGCGCACTACGAGCTTGTAGGTCTGCTATTTTTGAAAAATCGTGAACATAAAATTTTAAAAAAAATCTTTTTTTTTTTTTTTTTTTTTTGAAAATAATTTGGGGACCCCCTAAAATAATTTGGCGACCCCCCCGAGGGGTCGCGACCCACGGGTTGAGAACTCCTGGTATATGGTACAAAACACTGAAGTCCTTAAACCAGAAACCTAACCTTAACCTCAGTAAACTTCATTTGCCCGGGGGCGTGGTTATAAACACCGTGTAGGAATTAGTATGTTGCAGCCCAGCATATTAATGCAATATATGTTGCTGTCTTTCTTTCGTTAATTAGTTATGAGTTCTCAAGATAAAGACAAATGATATGAACAAATTGCCCAAGTACAATCGAGGTGGTAATTAAGTGAGGTCACAATAGTTCAAATGGAATATCAGTGATTAAAAAGAAAAGAAGAACATCTGTCTTTCTTAATTATTTTTGAGTTCTCAAGATAAACCAAAATGAGAACAAATTACCACGTACAATCGGTTAGTAACTAAGTGAGGTCGCAATAGTTCACCACAGCAACAACTCCCACATACAATTCCACACGCGCTCGCAAAATGTTGATTGCACACCGGTGGTGTGATCTGCTATTTTTGAGAAATCATGAGAATGTGGCACAAATCTTTGAACATAATTATATTCTTTCAAATCTTTGCTTCAGGGAAGGGGGGGGGGGGGGGGGGGGGGGGAACAACACATTTTCAGACGGGGGGGTTGGCGACCAAATGCATATATTTTTGGGGGTCCCGACCGACTCCTTGACATGAAAAAGTTTGAGAACGACTGACATAAAAACATAGGTTTTTCTTCTTCAGAAAAAGGATTTAGAAGGCATTTTGTAGAATGGTCAAAGCAAAGCAAAGCAAAGTTCTTTGTTTACCCAGGGTGAATGGACTAAGCTCGAGATGCTTGTTTACAGCCAGACCCTGCTCATACTGTAGAACATTTCATGGTAGGGGTTCAATGCCTTGCTCAAGGGCACTTCAGCGGTGGCAATTTTAACGTGCCGGTCCGGGGATTCGAACTGGCGACCTTTCCGATAACAAGACCGCTCCGCAAACCGTTCGGCCACCGCTGCCTCAGGTGTAAATCAGAATTGCATGGTGTCTGTCCGGGGTTAGACTGGCATCTGCTGCAAGCAGTTGACCTATGCAAATGAAGGGCGGGTACCAGCATGCACGCAGCACTCTGTGTGTTCACAGTGCCAATATATTATATATATATATATATATGCTTCCTCATATCCACGCGCAACAATAACAATGAATAAATCAAAAATAGAATGTTCTCGTCGCTGCCGGGTGGAAACCAAAACTGTACCTTTTCATGAATGCTGTATTAAAAAGAAAAGTCAATAGCGAAGGTAGCCGTTCCGCAAGCTCACAACGCGACGTGTTGTGAGCTGGTCGACCGGCTATTTTCATTACTTTTAGTAGGCCCTACTAAACTAATGTTCTACTTAGTAGGGTATTCGTTCTGGGCGGGAACCCCTTTGTGTTTTTAAAGATTATGTTATACTTTAGCTGTTGAAAAATAGCAGATCTACAAGCTCGTAGCGCGGCACCGAGTGCCGCGCTACGAGCTTGTAGGTCTGCTATTTTTTTTGAAAAGTCGTGAAAATGTGGTGGATATCTTTGAATATATATATATTCTTTCAGAGAGAACGTTTTTAACTCAAATCTTTGCTTCTTGGGGGAGGTCCCTGGAACTACATATTTTCAGATGGGGGTCGGCGGCCAAATACAGATAATTCTGGGGCTCCTTGACATGAAATAGTTTGAGAACGACTGACATAGAAACATAGGTTTTTTTCAGAAAACTGTCAGGATTTAGAAGACATTTGTAGAATCGTCCTCAGGTCGAAATGGGTTAAAGGACAAAAAATAACGTAAAAGTTGAAGTATGGAGATACTAGATCTCTGCATGAGAGCAACGATTGCTTTTAGAAATTGGGTGTATATGTTACTTAACACATGCAGGGAACCACTACAAGGGACAAAAGCGGAATGGGAAACACCCATAGGTACCCCAACCTTCCCCGTGTTTCTTCACTAGTCCCATCCAGAAGAACACAGTTTGCCGGCCACTGCTACAGAGCTGACAATGAGCTTATATCTTCCCTTCTTCTCTGGAGTCCTGCCTCAAAGCAGACCAGAGGTAGAAAACCGTCGTTCCCTGATGTCATCGCTAGGGACACATGCATCAGTAAGCAGGAACTGGGGGCGGCAATGAAGGACCGGGAGGTCTGGCGTGGACATTGTGAGGTCCATTGTCTCGACCGCGGTCGAAAAATTATTATTTTTCCTGGCCAGGCCCCCCGAGGGAATGTATTTACCCATTTAGACCTGACGTCGAAATTTAAAAAAACATTCTACTAAATCATGACAATTTCCTGAAAAACCATCAGTGGTTCTCAATATTTCATGTCAAGGACCCCAAAAATTATATGTAATCGGCCGCTGAACTCCATCTGAAAATATGTTGTTCCAGGAACCTCTCAGAAGCAAAGATTTGAGTTAAAAATGTTCACTCTGAAAGAATATATAGTCAAAAGATTTGCGCCACATTTTCACGATTTTTCAAAAAAAGCAGACCTACAATGAATGTCTGTCTGTAACACTGTCGTAGCTCCTCATTGGCTGCACCAATCGCTCTGACGTTTCACACACGCATTGACCAGAATATTACGGAGGTCTTAACGAAGCCCCTTCTTTTCACTTTAACAAATTATTGATTCATAATCAATTTATTAGTGCATTAAAATTTCCCATCGACGTACATGGGAAAATGCGAAAACTCACATCAAGTATTGTTCTCTCAGAAACCGTCGGAGCTACAACACTTGGAGGGGAGGTTCATAATAATTATTCAAATGTATGTGATGAATGACATCAGTCGGCCTCATGGTGGCGCTATAACAGCCCACTTTACATTTCGCCTTATAACTCTTGAACCGTAGGTCGTAAAATCAAAAGGTCTCCCAAATCAGGCTGTGACAGGCCATCTGCCCCACACTGAATACCAGCGCCATTTTATTTCATTGTGTCAACTAAATCCTCCATTAGAGATCGTATTAATGCAAGCTAGATTCAACATAATCAACCCTGCACACATTCTAAATATTCCTTGGGTCATGACGCATCTCCCCATTTGCGTCAGGATAGATTTTACGCCATTTTGACCTTCCACCTACAGCTTTTGTGCAAATCACCCCCCCGCCCCATTTCCTGAAAAGTAACCGTTTGACACACAAGGTTACCACCTGACACTAGTGACGCTCGTTAATACCCAGAGTGCACCTGCTAGAAACAGGTGAATTAACCCATTTTGACCTGAGATCAGATTCTAAAAATGTCTTCTACATCCTGACAGTTTTCTGAAAAAGCTATGTTTCTATGTCAGTGGTTCTTCGATTTTTCAAAAATAGCAGACCTACAAGCTCGTAGCGCGCCACTCGGTGGCGCGCTATGAGCTTGTAGATCTGCTATTTTTCAATAGTTAAAGCATAACATAATGCCAACACCAAAAGGGGTTCCCGCCCCAAAATGGGGCGGGAAGAGGTTGCACTCTTTCTTACCTCTGGTGTTCCTTCACCACAGTCAGCACGTCGGAGGAGAGGTGGCGGGAGTCCTCCGAGAATCGGAAGAGTTCCTTGAGCTGAGCCTTGAGGTGCTCCACCTGAGCCTCCTCTGCCTCCAGGGCACTCTTCACGCCCTGCAAAGACACACGCGCACAACACGTTATTATTTGACTGCATTTTTATATATTTTTAACCCATTTAGAGCTGAGGACGATTCTACGAATGCCTTCTAAATCCTGACAGTTTTCTGAAAAACCCTATGTTTTTCTATGTCAGTCTTTCTCAGACATTTTCACGTCAAGGACCCCCAATGAGATATATATGTAATTGGCCGCCGACCCCCATCTGAAAATGTGTTGGTCCAGGGACCCCCCAGAAGCAAAGATTTGAGTTAAAACCTTCGCTCTGAAAGAATATAATTATGTTCAAAGATTTGAGCCACGTTTTCAAGACTTTTAAAAAAATAGCAGATCTACAAGCTCGCCACAAGCTTGTAGATCTGCTATTTTTCAATAGCTAAAGCGTAACAGAATGCTTAAAACACCAAATGGGGTTCCCGTCCAGATTGGGTTAAACATTCAAGTACCTTTTGTACTTGTCCTCAAGTCACATTTTTAAAACAGGCCTCTTACTCGTCGTAACAGATTATTTCTACCAAGAGACTAAGTGTAATTTTCCACAAGAGAATGAAAAGGCCTTCATTATGGGGAAAGGGAAACACAAGATTATGTGGAAGCAAGTGGAACAAGATATGAAAAAAAACGGTGTCCTAACTTTCTGCACAGTCTGAAATTGCCCGTCTATCCCGTCAATTAACCCATTTAGACCCGAATGTATTTTCTGAAAAACCCATATTTCTATGTTAGTAGTTCTCAAATAATTCATCTCAAGGACCCCACAAATGATATGTAATTGGTAAAGTGATTCCCGTCCTCAATGGGTTAAAGGGGTACTTCACTTGAAAACACAATAATGTCATAGGTAACTTTTGTGTGGACCGAAGACAGCTTTTTAAGTTGCTCGATTCAATATTTGTGTTGTGTCCGAGAAAACCCCAATATAAAATATCTAAATATTGAATCAAGCAACTTAAAAAAAACTGCGTGCTGGGGGTACACACACAAAAGCCAGAGTACATGTTACGATTAAAGTGAAAAAACCTGTTTAAGCGTTATGTATGGCAGATTCTGTCATCAGAATCTTGTCAAAGCCTTTCAGGTTAGGGTTAGGCATTGAAGAGCAGACCTACAAGGTCACAACTTGTGAGCCTGTACGTCAGGGCGACTGTGGCTCAGGAGGTAGAGCAGGTCGTCCAATGATCCCTGGGTCGGCGGTTCGAATCCCGGCTCCTCCTGTCCACATGTCGAAGTGTCCTCGGGCAAGACACTGAACCCTGCACTGCCTCCAATGAGTGGGTCGGTACCTCGCATGGTAGCGCACCACCATTGGTGTGTGAATGTGGGAAGTGAGGACGCTGGCGTCGACTGTTCGCCGCTTCACCTCCCCAATGTATGACTGAATGAACCGCTTGTAAAGTGCTTTGAGCACTTGGAAAAGCGCTATAGAAATGCAATTCATTAATTCATCTGCTAGTCTCGCCACGTGACCGAGCATACATTTGACTTAATACAGGGCGTTCTTGTTATTTTTTATTGTGTTGTGTTATATGTATTGTTTGTCATGGACCCCAGGAAGAGTAGCTGCTACTTCGGTGGCAGCTAATGGGGATCCATCTGAATAAAGAATAAAGGACCACTTCACCACTTTTCAATCTTCATATAATAGGTCCTCACTAATAATCATGAAAAAATGGCACGATTTTTTTCTACTCAGTCCGTGTCTCATAGGACGGCTGTGGGCAGTATAGAAACCGTCTTCCAGTGACATCATCATTAGGCAGATTTGTTTTAAACAAGATTGTTTTACAAAAATATTTAGATTTTCATTATCGTGAGAACGATGGCTTCCATTTTCGCATTGCAACTTTTCAGGACTAGAAAGCCTGCAGTTTTTATTAGCTTGTATTCCCCATCGATGATGTCACTGGAAGACGGTTTCTGAACTGCCCACAGCCCTCCTATGAGACACAGACCGAGTAGAAAAACATTGCACCCATTTTTGCATGATTATTAGTGAGGACCTAATTATATGAAGATAGGTTGAAAAGTGGTGAAGTGGTCCTTTTAAGCGTTAAGCCTAATTTATGCTCCGGCATTTCAGGAAAGCCACTCCAAATAGCGGCTCCGCGGCTGTCCCCGCGCACCTGCTCCGTGTCTAGCTCGTCAAGCGATGTAATAACACAGGGTATATATGCCTGGCCCTGGACCGCCCTGCCAACGCCCTGTGTCACGCCTAGTCTGGGTAAAAGGTAAAAAGGTTGACAAAATAAAAAGGCTGACAAAAGACAAACACACGGTACGGCGTGACAGCGTGAGATAAACCACTACTCTCAACACAACAGCTTATCTTTATCACATCTCTGGCCAAACCTCCCTCCCTCCGTTCAGGTATGCTGGCCTCGAGGCACGCGGGCTCTACCAAAGGCACTTAACCCATTTAGACCCGAGATCAGATTAGAAAAATATCCCCGACAGTTTTCTGTAAAAACCTATGTTTCTATGTCAGCGGTTCTCAAACTTTTTCATGTCAAAAAGGACCCACAGAATTATATGTATTTGGCCCGCCGAACCCCATCTGAAAATATGTTGTTCCAGGGACCCCCCCCCCCCCCCTCCAGAAGCAAAGATTTGAGTTAAGAATGTTCGCTCTGAAGGAATATATGTTCAAAGATTTGTGCCACATTTTCACGACTTTTCAAAAATAGCAGATCTACAAGCTCATAGCGCGGCACTCGGTGCCGCGCTATGAGCTTGTAGATCTGCTATTTTTTTTTCAATAGTTACAGTATAACATAATGCCTCACAACACCAAAAGGGGTTCCCGCCCTGAATGGCTTAAAGTGTCAACACTTCTACCGAGCAGGTATTCAAAACAAGATTGCTCGTAAACTTTTTTTTACTGTCGTGGTGAGAGAGAGGGAACGCCTACAGTTTGAAGGCGTTCCGTCAAGTCACGTCTCGTTGGTCTTTATCGTCGCGCAGTGGGAGAGGTGGGATGGAAAAGAGAAAGGAATGAAAATGTGAGCAAGCCGCTTGGATGAGGTGGCAAAACGGAGAAGGTTTGAGAGAAGGAAGAATAGAAGGATCCTTGATCCATTTTGGAAAAGGACATAAAAAAGAACATATACCAACAAAAGGGAAATGAGCAGTTAACATAAGACTATAAAACTTATATGAAATAAAATGTTAAAAAGTCCACAAAGTCTATATTGACCAATTTCTTTCATAAATGAATGC
This sequence comes from Electrona antarctica, assembly GCF_951216825.1. Taxonomy (NCBI): domain Eukaryota; kingdom Metazoa; phylum Chordata; class Actinopteri; order Myctophiformes; family Myctophidae; genus Electrona; species Electrona antarctica. The sequence continues at coordinate 45,028,997 of NC_136799.1, forward strand.
CCTACTTCGTCTTACTACATAGTGTCACAAAAGAAAGTTGCAAAAATAGCTGATCTGCAGCCTCGCATCACGATGCACTTTGAGTTGTGTAGATTGCATATTTTTGCATATATTTAAAAGAGAGTTAGACCTAGTTTATCGGTTTACTTGAAACCAACTCCAAATGTACATTTTTCAGGAAATAAAGAAAACCGTATATTATGAAAACAAAGAAGTGTTGCTTTAGCAGACAGTTTGACGGTCCAATTCAGTATTTCAGCCGTGACGTGAGCGCCCCCTCCAGAGATACTTCCGGGTCCTACTTTTGTGGTGCTTTTGTGTCCCCATAGAGTTATACCGTGTCCCTCCGTCGGACTTAATCTGAGACTAAAGCAACCACGAAAGTCTAATTTTACCGATTTCCTCGCAACAACAAAGCTACTGGTCTCCCAAATCTACAGGCCGTCTGCCCCACACTGGATACTATCGCCATTTTATTTCATTGTGTCAACTAAATCCTCCATTAGTGATCGTATTAACGCAAACTAGATTCAACATACTCAACCCTGCACACATTCTAAACATGCCCCCGAAATATTGTACTGAGCAAATGGACTGTTACCACCTCCAATGATAATAATAGTCTTTATTGTGTCCACATCATATATTTTCTTTGTCATGGATACTTGTACAGAACATTAACACCCCCCGAGCGGAATAAACTGAGTTCTCCGTCCTATCAAATAGGCGCTCAGAACGGAGATTAATACAAGGACGGAGATTTATTGATATCAAAACCGACCGCATCGCTCCACAGGCTGGTTGGGTCACGTCATCGAAAATGTCCCCCCCCCCCCCCCCCCCCCCATTTTAGCGGATGAGACCGAAAATCTTAAAACATGAAAAACTCTTGATCTAAAATCATTCCGTCCAATTCTAAGCAAAGATTATGTTTTAGACGGGCCATCGCGGTCCTGTCGCTAGTCGGACTTAACCCATTTTGGGCGGGAACCCCTTTCTGACATAGAAACATAGCTTTTTCAGAAAACTGTCAGGATGTAGAAGACATTTTTAGAATCTGATCTCAGGTCAAAATGGGTTAAATATCGAATGGAGTTAAGAGGTTTTGTCCGAAGTAGGGCTGCACCGATGTATCGGCCATATACCGGTATCGGCCGACAGTTTCTGTTATCGCTCAATATCGGCATCGGCAAATATAACCGACATTAACCGATGGCAGTAGTCGACTAGTTGTTTAACCACCTATTGTGTTTTAAAAAAAAAATATATTTGTACATTTAAAAACTGTGTACATTGGTGACTATAACTATAATCTACCTGATCTTGAGGCCTACAAAATCGGGAAAAAAATAAAAAATTAAATATATTTTTTTCTTTTTTTCTTATCAACTAGTCAACTAGTACCAACAAGGTCGACTAGTGGATTTACTAGTCGACTAGTAAACTAGTCTAGTAAACTAGTCAACTAGTTGCTTAATGCCCTAACCAATGCAGATAAAAACAATGCAATCACATTATGCATGCAGTCACCGTGTCTTTCTAGATAGCAGATATATTTACCCACCGCGTACTTCCGCCACCGTCCCACCATCTGCTCCTCCGTGCCGCGGTCGCCCCGGTCCCCGGCCTCGCGCCCACCTTCCTCCAGCTGGCGGGCCAGCCCGCGGAGCAGCGCCGTCAGCCGGCCCAGGTCCTCCCCGAGGCGCCGGCACCGGGTCAGGTACTGGCCGTGGCCTTCCACGCTGGCGCGGAGGGCGTCGCCCGCCTCGCACAGGCCCTGCATGGCACGATGCCGCACACAAACGGATAAAACACGTTTAGCCCATTCTGGACGTGAACCACCTTTTGGTGTTTTTTTAAACATTATGTTATACTTTAGCTATTGAAAAAATAGCAGATCTACAAGCTCATAGCGCGGCACCGAGTGCCGCGCTACGAGCTTGTAGGTCTGCTATTTTTTGGGGGAAAAATCGTTCGGAGCCAACGTTTTTAACTCAAATCTTTGCTTCTGGGGGGGGGGTCCCTGGAACAACATATTTTCAGATGGGGGTCAGGGGCTATTACCTATAATCTTGGGGGTCCTCGACATGAAAATGTTTGAGAACCACTGACATAGAAACATGGGTTTTTCAGAAAACTGTCAGGATTTAGAAGACCTTTTGTAGAATCGTCCTCAGGTCTAAATGGGTTAGACCTGAGGCTGATTCTTTAAAAAAAAATGTCTATGACAAAAAAAACCTATGTTTTTCTATATCAGTGGTTCTCAAACTATTTCATGTCAAGTATCCCAAAAAATATACATTATACATTAAACATTTGGCCGTATATATTCAACGATTTGCACTCGTTTTCACGATTATTAAAAACAGATCTACAAGCTCGTATAGCGCGGCACTCGGTGCTGCGCTGAGCTTGTAGAGCTGCTATTTTTGTGTCCTAAACTTAACACAATATGTCAAATGATGATGTTTTGGTAAACATCATCGCGTCGCAGTGTGACGCGTTGAGCGTTGTGAGCTTGTAGATCTGCTATTTTCATCATGTAAAATCAGTCATTACGACGGCCTCAAGGCCCGCCAAAATACATTTCAGTCGACTAAATCAACTGTAGATGTAGTCGACTAAAACCAGACTAACACTAAAACATTCCAGGTGACCAACATTGACTAAAACTAAATGAAAACGATTCAAGAGACTTACGACTAAAACCAAATATCTAAAATGTTCTGCCCAAAAACAACAACACTGCTATGGAATCCAAAAGACATGAAACGGGGGGGGGGGGGTCGTCGCGGACCGAGTGAGAACGTTTTGAAATGAATCCATGCCTGCCGCAGCCGCTGCCAGCCCAGGCGAAGCTCCTCCGCCTCCTCCAGCGCTGCCTCGGCGCCCGCTGGGGAGCTGTTGGCGCGCACCGCCTCCGCCACGCCCTCGATGTGGCGCAGGGTGCTCTCCTCGCTGGCCACGCTGTCGTCCAAGGCCTGCGGGGGGAGTGGGGTTTGTGGAAAAAAACAGCGTGAAAAGGAGCCACACCCCAACAGTGATGTAAATAGGTTTTCAATGTAATGAGTCCCGGGGATGCAGCAGGGATGGTCTTTTAGAAATGAGTCGCAGGGACATTTGATGAGTCATATTTTGCCATTTTGTTTTACAAATTGCAGCATTTAACCCATTTTGACCCGAGATCAGATTTTAAAAATGTCTTCTACATTCTGAAAAAGCTATGTTTTCAAAAATAGCAGACCTACAAGCTCCACCGAGTGGCGCGCTATGAGCTTGTAGATCTGCTATTTTTCAATAGCTAAAGCACAACATAATGCTAACACCAAAAGGGGTTCCCGCCCAAAATGGGTTAACTCCCTTTTCATTTTATATGGTTATAATGGGGTTATATTCGTGTAGAAAACAGATTATTATAACTAAAGCTAGCAAAAAAAAAATAGAATAAAAAAAACAGTACAGTAGTACAGTAGTGCATCCCGTGGATGCACTACAGAGGTCGTTGTTGTAGTGCGTCCCTAAACTATAAACTGCGTTTTGGGATGCAAAATGCACCCTATTTTAATCTCTGCCCCCACACTAGTTTGCTAAACAATTATCGCTCTAGCGCCACAAAAAAAAAGAAAAAGTGTAAAAAAAAAAAAAAAAAAAAAAGGGGTAACGCAGAAACCTGTGGCCTGACAGTGAAGTTACCGTAGGTGCGCGTCGCTGTTTGATGACGTTGAAATGTGGCTGAAATGTGCCTGAATAATAATAATAATAATAATAATAATAATAATAGCTCAGATTTATATAGCGCTTTTCTAAATACCCAAAGCGCTTTACATATAGGAACACTAGGAACATACTTTATTAAGAAAAACAAAACAAAGCAAAACATAACAGATACAGCAACAGTACAGGGTTAAAAAGATAAAAGGATAAACGAGGGAAAGGGGGGGAGGGGACATCATAACCAGACCTCAGCTGGGGAAAGCTATCCCGAAGAGGTGAGTTTTGAGTGAGGTTTTGAAAGAGAGGAGAGAGGGAGCAGCTCTGAGATGGTTGGGGAGTTCATTCCAGAGTTTGGGGGCCGAAACATAGAAATGTGTTTCATATTAATCCATTGAGACCTGGAACGCATCCATGTCACGTTAGCGTTTAACCACATTAACCATTAACCCATTTTGGGCGGGAACCCCTTTTGGTGTTTTAAACATTATGTTATAATTTAGCTATTGAAAAATAGCAGATCTACAAGATCATAGCGCGCCACCGAGTGGCGCGCTATGAACTTGTAGATCTGCTATTTTTGAAAAATCGTTAAAATGTGCCTCAAATCTTTCCGAAAATTGTCATGATTTAGAAAACTTTTTTTTTTAAATTTCGACGTCAGGCCTGAATGGGTTAACTGTACAATATGTGAAGACATTGAGGTGGGGATGATAAGCCTATAGACCCAAGGCAGAGAGAGCCCTTATGAATGGTCTGGGGCCATTCATTTCCTCAGGCATTCCTGAAGACGGTCTTTGACCGAAACGTTGCCTAAATAAAGTGTTCGTATTGCAAGTGCAGACGCTGTGCGGGTCTTTGTGCTGCATGTCTTCTGAATACATTGAGCCCTTGTCTACGCACCCGTCTCAGTGCATACCAGGTGTGCATAAGACTTTGTTGCCTGTTGTACAGCCAATGCTAAAATCTAAGATGACAGAGAATGCTATCCCGGTTTAACCGATTTTGACCTGAGATCAGATTCTAAAAATGTCTTCTACATCCTGACAGTTTTCTGAAAAGGCTATGTTTCTATATGTCAGTCGTTCTTCGATTTTTCAAAAATAGCAGACCTACAAGCTCGTAGCACGCCACTCGGTGGCGCGCTATGAGCTTGCATAACATAATGAGCTAGCATAACATAATGCTAACACCAAAAGGGGTTCCCGCCCAAAATGGGTTAAGCCTCGTCCCATATTATTATTATTATTATCATTATTAGCATAATTTTTGTAACGTGTACAGTAGGTCGCTAATACAGGCAGCCAATCATGACTAGGTCGCTACTGTGCGATTGGCTACAGTACACGAGTGGCGCAGAGTCCCATTGGCTTAGGCGGCGGCATTAGGGTCAGCCAATCATCATGATTTGGTCGCTAAAGCCAACAGCAGAAGGGTGTAGGCCAGGCTTCACCTGGCACAAAATGTGTGGGGTGTCACCTCTGGGCAAAACCATCCTAAAAGACCAACCAGTGTCTCGCAGAAAACAGGCTTGAGGGGTTCACTTCTGTGGTCTCTAACGTTACACCTAGCTACTGTACATGTTTAACCCATTTAGGCCTGACGTCGAAATTTTAAAAAGGTCTTCAAAATCCTGACAGTTATCCTGACCTTGTGTTTTTGTATCAGTGGTGCTCAATATTTCATGTAAAGGACCCCACAAATTATATGTAATATCATTAATATGCCTCCGCCCCCCCCCCCCCCGATCTGAAAATATGTTGTTCCAGGGACCTCACCAGAAGCAAAGATTTGAGTTAAAATGTTAACTCTGTAATAATATATATATATATATTCAAAGATTTGAGTCACATTTTCAAGATTTCTCAAAAATAGCAGACCTACAAGCTCGTAGCGCGCCACTCGGTGGCGCGCTATGAGCTTGTAGATCTGCTATTTTTCAATAGCTAAAGTATAACATAATGCTTAGTTAAAACACCAAAAGGGGTTCCCGTCCAGAATGGGTTAAGCATTTATTTCATATTTACATGTCGATTTCAGCTCAGACACTTATTTCAGACATGCTCTAGTATGTGAGGAGGCTGCCTGTGCTATCAACTCATTTTGGATAAGAAAATGAATAAAAATTCAGTTTTTTCTCTCCTCTGGTGAAAAGCTGGAGGTTTGCCCGACGGCAGGCTCTCACAAATGGCATGGGGACAACTCTCTAGTCACCTGCAGCGCTCTGAGCCTGTCCTCGGCGGTGTCCTCCTTGTCCAGCAGCTCGCTCAGCTCCTTGGTCTTTGACAGCAGCCACGCCTGGAACTGGTGGACGCAGCCCTTGTACATCTGGTGCTCCTCCGCTATCTTCTGGAGCTGCAGCAGGCGCTCCTAGAGAGAGAGAGAGAGCGAGACAGAGACACAGAGAGAGAGAGAGAGAGAGAGAGAGAGAGAGAGAGAGAGAGAGAGAGAGAGAGATAGATAGATAGATAGAGAGAATCAAGCAAAGGTGCATTGGTGGAAAAAATAACTCAAACGTTTCACTTATAGGTAAAAGTGTCAATGTCATATGATATAGAAATGCTACCGTTACGTAGTAAGAGTAAGAGTCCAGAATTCAAAATGTGCTAGAGTAAAAGCACTAAAGTATTGCTATTGGGCATTACAATTGTTCTTAACGCTTTGACCTAATAGAGTTAATTAATTGTACACTTTCCCTGCGATTCGCGAGTTGCCCGAGTTATGTTTTCATTGTTTAATCCACGTTTTTAAATCAGTTCCAAGTCCACCGGACAGAACGGGATATGACGACGTCATTTTGATGACGTCGTCGCAAAAAGGTCCGTCGCTCCGGCGTGCAAAGGGTTATGGGAAATTGAGTCTCTTATCGTTTAGAATGGCGAATCTGCCGGCGGAAGAAGCCGTGCGCTGCCCTGGTCTGTTGTTGTGATCGCCGCTATGGAATACTTTTCTACACTGCAACAAGCGATTACACCGTTTTAAAGTGGATTTTCAGGACAAGCAACTCAGCGGTCGGCGCAAGGCGTAAATTGTCAGCATTAAAACTGTTAAAGTACCAAAAGTACTCACTATGCATGCAGAATGTTCTCATTTCAGGTTTTCAAATCATGTGTAATACACATCTTTGGTCAAATGTATATACTGCAGGACTGAATGTATGTTTTGTAACAATAATCAGAATCTACAAAGTAACTAGTAGTAACTAAAGTGTTCAAATAAATGCAGTGGAGAAAATACAATATTTGGATCCGAGATGTAGTGGAGTAGAAGTGAAAGTACTGTAAATTGGAAATGCTCCGCTACAGTACAGTACAGTACAGTACAGTACAGTACAGTACAGTACAGTACAGTACAGTACAGTACAGTACAGTACAGTACAGCACTTGAGTAAATGTACTTACGTTACTTTACAGTACACCGCTGGCAGGATGTTACAAGCGTTAGGATCACATTTAACTAAAATAACAAGAGTTTTGATGTTTTCATCTGGGGGGCTTCCAGCTTCCAAGAACTCCTTTGTTCCCCCGAATTCAAAAAGTTACATTTCTGCGTGTTATTCTTTAAGTGCCAGGGGGACGGGGGTGGACAACAGTTTTGGTCCTGGGTGCCACTTTTCCCATTATAAATAAAAGAAAGAAAATGTAATTCTATTGTGCATGTAATAACCTGCACACCAGATTAGAGGAATTTTCAAAAACCTCCCTGGCAATCAGTACATAGTGATATTCAGCTCGTCTTAACGTCCCTGGCATTTAAACTGTTTAACAGCAAAGGACGGCCACATTCTCTGAACACATTACTAATTTTACACTGCGACGCGTTGTGAGCTTGTAGATCGGCAATTTTCAGCATTCAACCAAGTGTAAAATGACTTATACTGGATCTCTTGTCCACTATAGTCCCTTCCTAACATTTTAGTCTAGTTTTCATTTGTTGACGAATTAGTCTTAGTTTCAGTCATCATGGCTTAGTCTTTATTTAGTTTCCGTCGTGAAAAAGGGTAGTCGGACATTTTTAGTCATAGTTTTAGTCGACACAAACAACACTGGTTTCCACCCGACAGAGACGTCATTGGTTGACCACATTGCGCAATCGCCGTGCGCGGAAAACAGCAGACTCACACGCTCACGGCGCGCTGAAAGCTTGTACAGTCAGACAGGCACGTGCTCACATAGACATCAAAGGGGGGCTTCAGCCCCTTTCCCTTTTACCCGTCTGTAAAACAACTGCCCTCTCCCGACCACGAATGCAGCGTTTACTACACGGTGAAAGAAATGCAAATGCCCTCCCTCTCCTTTCCATGCCATGCCTGAAGGAAGCATTCAGGAGATTTTTTTTAGTTTTTTTCCCCCCGAAGTCTCCTGAACTAATTTGTTTCTAAATCCTTGTCGTATACAGCGCATCTCCACTAGCTAAAGAGTGGCTGGGTTTGCGCCCCGAAAATAGCAGATCTACAAGCTCTCAACGCGTCGCAGCGCGACGCGTTGAGAGCTTGTAGATCTGCTATTTTTGGGCCAAAAGTGCACCTCTTATGGGATTTCAGCCTAACACTCTCTGCACGTCCCTGCCCCCAAGATACACCAAAGACAGAAACTTCTGTGTCTGACAATACAAACAGCCAAACAGCCCAAAAAACAAACAAAAAAAGAGAAGAGGAACCACAGCCTCGGCCGTCTGTCTCGCTGTAGATATGGCAGCTCCAAAACCGCAAACAAAAAAACCACAACAACATCATTGCTAATGCAACGCTGCTAAATAAAACAGCATCTGCAATATATGGGTGGATGCAAATCACTTCCTTCTGGGGTATAGCAAAAAAAGGGCTATACTCCAGGAGGCCATACTTCCTCCCGTTCCCAATTATCTGATGAGAATTACATCCCGAGTTACGCAACCCCTTTTTCTGCAGGGACTCCATTCTGTTTCCGAACGTACCGTGAAGTCGTTTTAGTACATTTTCCTAGTGCGTTGTTGAAAATTGTTGACTTGTTCTCAAATACACTGGGAACCAAGGAGTCGGTCTCACCTAACCAGCCTACAGCGCGCGCTAGGGCATTCACTTCTAGTCATTTTTACTAGTTGACTAGTTGCCTAGTTTACTAAAAAAAAAGTGGCAGCGGTGGCCGAACGGATAGCGGCGCGGTCTTGATACCGGAAGGTTCCTGGTTCGAATCAGCCGTCCGACACGGTTAAAAATTACCACCGCTGAAATGCCCTTGAACAAGGCATCAACCACTACGATGAAATGTGTTCTATGAGCAGGGCCTGGCTGGAAACAAGTATCTGATGCTTAGCCCAGATACCCTGGGTAAATATAGATTTCATTTCATTTCATTTCACTAGTCGACTAGTTGTTTAACTACCTATTATGTAAAAAATAATAAATTAAAAAAATAAACTTTTTCTTTTTTTTTAATAAATATTTGTACATTGAAAAACTGTGTACATGGTGACTATAACTATAATCTACCTGATCTTGAGGCCTACAAAATCGGGGGAAAAAAATATATATATATATTTTTTTTCTTATCAAATAGTCAACTAGTACCAACAAGGTCGACTAGTGGATTTACTAGTCGACTAGTAAACTAGTTGACTAGTTGCTTAATGCCCTAGCGCGCACGCACGCTACTGGTACAGTAGCGGAACTGTATCTCTGCGATTGGTCTCCCCTTAAGTGACCTGTGAGGTTTATTTCTGTATCCCCCTCCCTTACATTGGCCCTCCCTCCTCCCATCAGCCACTCCATGTGATGTAAATAGGTTTCCAATGTAATGAGTCCCGGGGATGCAGGGATGGTCTTTTAGAATGAGTCCCAGGGACATTGTATGAGTCCCACTTCAACGACGTTAGGAGTCATATTTTGCCATTTTTACAAATTGCAGCATTTAACTCGGGGTGCAACTCAAAATGCACCCTATTTGAATCCCTCCGTGTATAGCCTACTTCCATATTTTCAGTCAAATCGGACTTCTGACTTGCAGACAAAGAGGAAGCCACGAGGAGATGGAGGAAATGTTTTTGTTTTGTTTTGTTGAAAGATATCATGAAAACCAGCATTATTCATATCTCCACAATGACCTTTTAGGGCAGTCAATCTAAGCAAAAATAATAATAATCACACCCGTGTGAAGTGAGGGGCGCTAATATATTAACACCTTGAGGGCCCGGACCTATTTAATCCATTAATAAAATGTGCCCATCATTTATAGCGCCCGGACCACTTTTACCGGCGCACCGGAAGTTGTTGTGAATGTCTGTGTAGCCGCTAACAATAGCCACACCACTCTAGAGTCGATCGACAACAACGGGAGGTAAGAATAAATCTATCGCGACTAGCGACTGGACCGCGGAGCGCCGTCTAACACAGGATATTTTTTCATAATTAGACGGGATGATTTAGATCGCGAGTTATGAGCGTTTTAAGATTTTCGTTTGCTAAAAAGGCAGGGAACATTTCCGAAGCCTCTCCTGGGCGCGGGGTGTGGTTCCCTACCTCTGTGCGGTCGCGGGTGTCGTTGTACTGGGCCTGCAGCCTCTCCTGGGCGCGGGGTGTGGTTCCCTACCTCTGCGCGGTCGCGGGTGTCGTTGTACTGGGCCTGCAGCCTCTCCTGGGCGCGGGGTGTGGTTCCCTACCTCTGCGCGGTCGCGGGTGTCGTTGTACTGGGCCTGCAGCCTCTCCTGGGCGCGGGGTGTGGTTCCCTACCTCTGCGCGGTCGCGGGTGTCGTTGTACTGGGCCTGCAGCCTCTCCTGGGCGCGGGGCTCCACGCTGGGGTCCTCGGTGCGGTTGTGCAGCGCCGACGCCTCGTCCAGCAGCCGCTCCAGCAGCGGCGCCTGGCCGTGCACGTCGCTCAGCACCACGCGCTGGTGGTCCACCTGCCACACACACACACACACACACACACACACACACACACACACACACACACACACACACACACACACACACACACACACACACACACACACACACACACACACACACACACACACACACACACACACACACACACACACACACACACACACACA
>NC_136799.1:45039940-45209940 GCF_951216825.1 Electrona antarctica
CCACACACACACACACACACACACACACACACACACACACACACACACACACACACACACACACACACACACACACACACACACACACACACACACACACACACACACACACACACACACACACACACACACACACACACACACACACACACACACACACACACACACACACACACACGTTAATGCAAGAGCGCATTCAACTTGAGTTTAGTGTTGATTTTGCCAAGCAAATTTAGATTTTAGTTTTAGTCATATAATAGTCTATATAATTAGTATAATAGTCTCTGGAATAGTTTACATTTAGGCACATTTTAGGCACCTGGAATGTTTTAGTGTTGGTGTAGTTTTAGTCGGCTAAATATCATACGATCTGAGTCGACTAAATCTACAGTTGATTTAGTCGACTAAAATGTATTTTGGCCGATCTACAAAGCTTGTAAATCGGCTATTTTCAGCATGCAACCAAGTGTAAAATGACTTATGCTGGATGTCTTGTCCACTAGTCCCTTCCTAAAATGTAGTCTAGTTTTTATTTGTTGACGAAATTGTCAATATATGTAGTCTTAGTTTTAATCACCATTGCATAGTTTCCATTGAATTGAGTGGCGCGCTACGAGCTCGTAGGTCTGCTATTTTTGAAAAATCGTGAAAATATTTATTTCAGAAAACTGGAGGATTTAGAAGATTTTTTTTTAAATTTCGACGTCAGGCCTAAATGGGTTAATGGGGGGGGGGGGGGGGGGGGGGGGAGTGGAGTACTAGCCCACCTGCCACAGCTTCTCCTTCACGCCCAGCTGCAGCTCCACGTCGGCCTCCAGGAGGCGCCGCAGCCTGCACAGCCACAGCTCAAACTCCTCGTAGGCCTTCAGGTACTCGCTCCAGTGCAGCCACACCCACTCGATGCGACTGAGGAAGGAACCCATTTACCAAGCATTAGGGCAGCATAGACATTAAAAGGAAAAATCACACCCGTGTGAAGTGAGTGGTGCAATTATGTGTGGGGGTCCCCGGGGGGGGGGGGGGGGGGGGGGGTCCCCAGGGAAGTTCCAGACCCACTGGAACGCGGCCAGGGTGCCGGCCCGGTTCCGGCGAGCCGCCACCGCGTCCAAAACGGCAGAGAAATGACAGGGTTACCACGTGGGGGTCCCTGGAGGGTCTCTGGGGGGGGAGGGGGGGGGGGGGTCCCCGGGAACATCAAGACCCCCAGGAATGCACCCAGGGGGGGGCGAGCCGGTTCCGGCGAGCCACCCCGCGTCCGAAACGGTTGAGAAATGACAGGGTTACCGTCTGGGGGGGGGGGGGGGGGTCCCTCTACTGTATACTGTATGTACGGTACTGTCACACCCAAAATCATCATATATACAGTTAATGTGTGTGTGTGCGCGCGCGCGTGCGTGCATGTGTGTTAGGCTGCACAACAGCAGGAAACCAACCAAGCTAGTTTCGTGCTCAGACAGACAGACAGACAGACAGACAGACAGACAGACATGTACTTAAAATAACAAAAAGTACTTTTAATGGTCCATTTCACATAATAGGTTTAGAATGATAACCCCTAAAACATCATAACAATTCCGTTGTACTAAATGTTTCAGGAAAGAGAGCGCTATACTGTTCTGCTCTTTTCACGCCGTCTTGCAAATCACAGACGGCGAAGCAAAGGTCTCAGCGGTGAGATTAGTTTTAGCTGGAGTTACGCATGGAGCCCTGACTAACGAGGCCCGTGGTGCAGCCTGGAGTCCTCAAGACGGGAAACCATGCTGGACGTGTCTTTGCCTCGGGCCTTCCTCCACTAATGGAACCACCTGCCTGAGGAGCCCCACGGCAGGAAGAAAGGTCACCAAGAACACTTCAAAAAGGACTTCATTTCATTGGAAGAAAGTCTTTTCGTTTCCGTGATTAAAATGTGTAATTTCATTTCCATGTTTTCCACGCAAACATTTGCCCTTTATGCTTTTATACACGTTTTGAACTCCTGCATCCATATTGTAGTGGAAAACTGGAAATGGCAAAACAATTGCATTGAGCCATAGTGGAACGCATTGTGAGCTTGTAGATCTGCTATTTTGGTGGCCGGAAAACAGCGAGGCACCACCCGAGTGAGCTGAAGCGAGAGAGTTTCCGTGCCGAGTGTTACACAGTTCGATTGAGACGACTCAGCGCCAGGGCAGGAATTTCATGGCGGCCATGGCCGTCGTTGCCCCTCTCTTTGGCCGTGTGCCCCCTCGAAAAATGATATGCCCAGACGGCCACAGTGGCCGCGGTGCCCATGTGCCCCGACCGGAGCCCACAGGCAGTTCATTTTACCGTTTTTTCCTCTGCGCAATTTTCCAGTCATTACGGTAACCTTCCCCCTTCCCTCGCGCAGACTTGTATTGTGTGTAGTTGTGTTGCCATTTGCCAAGTGGTTTGATTATTTTGCGTTACTTTGCCTCCTCCCTCCTCCTCCGCGCTCTAACTCACTGACACTCGGCCCGGCTGGTGGTGCTTCAAGATTATTATCACACAGAGCCTGTGTTTTAAGACCAACGTGACTCGTCTTCATGGATATAAACTCACAAAATAACACCACGCAACAGCATAGACTGCAGGACTCCTCCACCATTTACCACGCTATCGTCTGCTACGTTAGTTGACAGAGTAAATTGTTTAAACAGCCAACGCTGGCCACGGCTAATATCGCGAACCAAACGCTAGCCAAGCACCAGAGCAGCGCTCAACTGTACACCACGCGTCGCTCGCTTAATAATCATTCATTTCTGTATCAATGCGGGACATAACGTGGTAAATGTTCATAAGCACACAATTGTACAAATGCTTTTCACACGTTGTTGACTTATCTCCAGAGTCCTCAGTCCTGCAGCCCCACAATGGAGCAGTGATGTAAATAGGGTGCGTTTTGCGTCCCAAAACGCACTTTATAGTTATGGGACGCAATAAACCAACAGCCTCTGCATCCTGTGGACGCAACTTTCTATGGCACTCTCTCGGTCACACACTGTTCTACGTGGAAGTATAGCACTCTTTCGGTCACACACTGTTCTACGTGGAAGTCTAGCACTCTTTCGGTCACACACAGGCTGCAACATCGGGTCTCATCACAACCCAATGTGCGACCCGTGAAGTCGGGGGGGGAAATAATAAAAGAGAGAAAAGAAAAAGTGACAAATCGTTAGCAACAAGCTATGCTAACAGATTGGTGGTGGTGGTGTTGGCTATTAGCTTGTTGCTGCTGCTGATTCAACGCACTGATTGAACTTCACTTCATGTCCGCCTGTAACGTGAACGAATCCTGACACCAGCGCTGCAAAAACAGACAGATCTACAAGCTCTCAACGCGCTGCAAACGGCGCTGCAGAGATGGGCGCATCTGCGGGTTCTCAGCGCGTTTGTTTTTGCAGCGCTGGTGTCAGGGTTCGTTCACGTTGATCTACAAGCTCTCAACACGTTGTAAACGGCGCTGCAGAGACAGGCGCATCTGCAGGTTCTCAACGCGTCGCGCTTGTGAATCTGTCTTTTTTGCAGCTGCCATTCTTCCCTGTAGACAGGGACTCAAGTGACTTCTAAGTTCCACTTTTCCAAATAAATTATTTTACATCCACAATGGCAAACCCTATTTGCATTTTGGCTAAGTACAATAATTGCAACTGCAACTTTTGGTTGGTATATTAAGCTATGTTAAATCCACTGTTGCCCACTATTAGTATTTCTTAATGAGTTGTGCTTGCTAATACTACTAGCCTACATAAAAATATATACTGTATAGGCCTATTTGATATTTTTATATATATATTTTTTTTATAAAAAAACGTTTTATTATTATTTTTGAGTGGTGCAACCACTCCCTTACGGAGCTATGTGTGTGTCTGGGTATGAGCACAAAAAAAGCATGGTTGTTTTTCACCATCTGTGCGCAACCTAACGCACACACAAACACACACGCACGTATTAACTGTATATATGATGCTTTCGGGGGTGCCAATACATTACAGTGACAGTACAGTACAGTAGAGGGTACAGTAGAGGGACCCGCCACACGGTAACCGGCCCGGCCCTCTGGGCGCATTCCTGGGGACTCCCCCCCCCCCCCCCCCCCCCCCCCGCGAACCCCCTCACGGAGTTGCACCACTCAGTTCACACAGGTGTGATTTTTTTTGGGACTCATAAGAATTTTTTGGGACTCATTTGAATGACCACCTGTGCATCCCGGGACCCCATTACATTGAAAACCTATTTACATCACTGATGGAGAGATCTCATCTGTCACTATAACCTCTGCAATGCCATATGCCAGTCTAGCCTTAAAATCTACATTTATATGTTAATCAATTTTTTTGATTGATTGATTGAAAAATGTATTAACAGTTTGCAGAATTACAGTACATTTCAAGCACAAACTCAATACAAAGGCTGTTAACTGTGAGTGGACGACCCAATTAAGCATTACACTTAAGCAATTAAGCATTACACTTAATATTACTTTAGCACAAAATATAGGCTTTTCTAAACCAAGCCCTCATTCAAAAGTTAAGTAAGTAAGTACATTTATAAAGCACCTTTCGAAACAAAGTTACAAGGTGCTGAACCATTTACACAGTATAAACAATAGAGGCAAATTAAAAACAAGGAACATATCACACAGTTGTGACAATATAATAGCCTATAGTAGTGCAGTGAGCAGAACTAAAACAAACAAGGCAGAACAGAAATAAATGAATGTAGGCTCATGCTGTCCGTCATTGTATTTTCTGTGAATTAACTCAGTTTAACCTCAGCCATTTTAATTTCAAGGACCCCCAAATTAAGTAAGGGATAATATCTGGCTAGGTGGTCATTGTCGGGAGATAATTCACCGACAGGGAGTTTAACCACCGAGGCGAAGCCGAGGTGGTTACAATCCCTGAAGGTGAATTATATCCCGACAATGACCACCTAGCCAGATATTATCCCGCTTATTACATGGCTAACTAACATAAATTAATCCATTGATCCAAAACACAACAAAAAAAGTATTCCATAACTTCGCGCTGGCTGCGTCTGCCCAGCTGCAGGGCTGAAGCACTGTCGGAAAACAAGGAAGTGAGTTGATCAAATAGAATCCATTTTCGGGTCCAGCTGCTTCGTCTATTTCTCGCTCAAATGTTTTCAAAAACATTTTTAAGAGCAATGTTTAGCTGTAAATTACATTGTGTGTCAGTAGTGTGTGTGTTTACATGGCTGTTATGTTGGAAACGGCAGTAAATCAAGCGGGCGCAGCCGCGCAGCTGGTGGTGCTCAGAGGGTTTGATTAGGCAGCGGTCATTATACAGCGGAGCGGTCATTATCATGAGATAACTCACCGCTGAATTAAGCGATTGACCAATCAGAATCAAGCATTCAACCAAGCCATGTAATAAATGTATATAAATTAACCATTTCATTATGATTTTCATCTCTGCACTGGGACCCCCCCATGTTACAGACATGTTTACAATATTTAGTAGCTACTTATATTTTGTTATTTAAAGCTGTGATTTATTTAAGAATCACTGTTCTGAACCAATGTTCGCCTTCAAAAAAACATCATTGTTTTAATTGATGGCCTTCGTGCCCTGGCACTTGGCCTTGTGCCCTCAAAAAGTTGACCACACTTAACCCATTGAGACCTGGAACGCATCCATGTCACGTTAGCGTTTAACCACATTAACCATTAAGGCCAAGTGGCCTTGCCCCTAAAAGGATGAAATTCCAGGCCTGCTCAGCGCCGTTTGCCTCGTGCGTACCTGTGGCAGTGGATGATGTAGGTCTGGGTCTCCTCCCACTGGGCTTTGAGCTCTTTGAGCAGAGCCAGGGTGGTGGTCCTGGTCTCCTCGTCTCCGCTCTGCATCAGGCCGTCGGCCGCCACCAGCACCATGTCCATCTTCACGTGGCCCTCGTGCTCCGACGCATGGATTTTCTAAAAGAAAAGAAATCACACCCGTGTGAAGTTCCAGACCCACAGGAACGCAGCCAGGGTGCCGGCCCCCGGTTCCCGGCGAGCCCGCCCCGCGTCCGAACCCGTCGAGAAATGACACAGTGTTGTGAATAGGTTTTCAATATAATGTGTCCCAGGGTGCAGGGATGGTCTTTTAGATGAGTCCCACTTCAACGAAGTTAGTCATATTTTTGCCATTTTTACAAATTGCAGCATTTAACTCCCATTTCATTTTATATGCGGTTATAATGTTGAAAACAGAAGAAGAAATGATTATTACAACTAAAGCTATAGCAAAATAAACTAGAATACAAAACAGTACAGTAGTACAGTATAGTGCATCCCGTGGATGCAGAGGTCGTTGTTTTAGTGCGTCCCTTAACTATAAACTGCGTTTTGGGATGCAAAATGCACCCCATTTTAATCTCTGTGACAGTTACCATGTGGGGGTCCCAGGGAACATCCCCGGAACATCCAGACCACCAGGAACATGCCCAGCTGGGCCCGGTTCCGGGCGAGCCACCCCCGCATCTGAATTTTGCACACAGACATCGACCATCATGTTGTGCAGCAGGGCACCTTTTTTCCAAATTAACAAACTGAACGCTCTTTATTTGCGTTTTCCCAGTTACACCGGTCCCTTACTGTGCATGCGTGGTTGCCACAGCTTCACCCTTTTTGCGCATGCGTGGTTGCTTCACTGTGCATGCGTGGTTGCTTTACTGTGCATGCGTGGTTGCTTTACTGCGCATGCGTGGTTGCTTTACTGCACATGCGTGGTTGCTTTACTGCGCATGCGTGGTTGCTTTACTGCACATGCGCGGTTGCTTTACTGCGCATGCGTGGTTGCTTTACTGTGCATGCGCGGTTGCTTTACTGTGCATGCGCGGTTGCTTTACTGTGCATGCGCGGTTGCTTTACTGTGCATGCGCGGTTGCTTTACTGTGCATGCGTGGTTGCTTTACTGCGCATGCGCGGTTGCTTTACTGCGCATGCGCGGTTGCTTTACTGCGCATGCGTGGTTGCTTTACTGCGCGGTTGCTTTACTGTGCATGCGTGGTTGCTTTACTGCGCGGTTGCTTTACTGTGCGGTTGCTTTACTGCGCATGCGTGGTTGCTTCACTGCGCATGCGCGGTTGCTTTACTGCGCGGTTGCTTTACTGCACATGCGTGGTTGCTTTACTGCGTGGTTGCTTTACTGCGCGGTTGCTTTACTGCGCATGCGTGGTTGCTTCACTGCGCATGTGTGGTTGCTTCACTGCGCATGTGTGGTTGCTTCACTGCGCATGTGTGGTTGCTTCACTGCGCATGTGTGGTTGCTTCACTGCGCATGCGTGGTTGCTTCACTGCGCATGCGTGGTTGCTTCACTGCGCATGCGTGGTTGCTTCACTGCGCATGCGTGGTTGCTTCACTGCGCATGTGTGGTTGCTTCACTGCGCATGTGTGGTTGCTTCACTGCGCATGTGTGGTTGCTTCACTGCGCATGTGTGGTTGCTTCACTGCGCATGCGTGGTTGCTTCACTGCGCATGCGCGGTTGCTTCACTGCACATGCGTGGTTGCTTCACTGCGCATGTGTGGTTGCTTCACTGCGCATGTGTGGTTGCTTCACTGCGCATGCGTGGTTGCTTTACTGCGCATGCGCGGTTGCTTTACTGCGCATGCGCGGTTGCTTTACTGCGCATGCGCGGTTGCTTTACTGCGCATGCGCGGTTGCTTTACTGCGCATGCGTGGTTGCTTCACTGCGCATGTGTGGTTGCTTCACTGCGCATGCGCGGTTGCTTCACTGCGCATGCGTGGTTGCTTCACTGCGCATGCGTGGTTGCTTTACTGCACATGCGTGGTTGCTTTACTGCGCATGCGCGGTTGCTTTACTGCGCATGCGTGGTTGCTGTACTGCGCGGTTGCTTTACTGCGCATGCGCGGTTGCTTTACTGCGCATGCGCGGTTGCTTTACTGCGCATGCGTGGTTGCTTCACTGCGCATGCGCGGTTGCTTCACTGCGCATGCGCGGTTGCTTCACTGCGCATGCGTGGTTGCTTCACTGCGCATGCGCGGTTGCTTCACTGCGCATGCGTGGTTGCTTTACTGCGCATGCGTGGTTGCTTCACTGCGCATGCGCGGTTGCTTCACTGCGCATGCGTGGTTGCTTCACTGCGCATGCGCGGTTGCTTTACTGCGCATGCGTGGTTGCTTCACTGCACATGTGTGGTTGCTTCACTGCGCATGTGTGGTTGCTTCACTGCGCATGTGTGGTTGCTTCACTGCGCATGCGTGGTTGCTTCACTGCGCATGCGTGGTTGCTTTACTGCACATGCGCGGTTGCTTTACTGCGCATGCGTGGTTGCTGTACTGCGCGGTTGCTTTACTGTGCATGCGCGGTTGCTTTACTGTGCATGCGCGGTTGCTTTACTGCGCATGCGTGGTTGCTTTACTGCGCATGCGTGGTTGCTTTACTGCGCATGCGTGGTTGCTTTACTGCGCATGCGTGGTTGCTTCACTGCGCATGCGCGGTTGCTTCACTGCGCATGCGTGGTTGCTTCACTGCGCATGCGTGGTTGCTTCACTGCGCATGCGCGGTTGCTTTACTGCGCATGCGTGGTTGCTTTACTGCGCATGCGTGGTTGCTTCACTGCGCATGCGTGGTTGCTTCACTGCGCATGTGTGGTTGCTTCACTGTGCATGTGTGGTTGCTTCACTGCACATGCGTGGTCGCGGACAGGTCACGCACGCACGAGCGTGTGTGTGTGTGTGTGAGGTCTGTGGTGTTCATATATTCGAACGGGTATAAGGACTAGTTCATAAAACCTATTGATAGACTTCTGCAGAAAAAATCAAATCTACAAGCTCACAAAGCATCACAATGCGTTGTGAGCTTGTCAATCTGTTTATTGTGTGAGACTGTTCTTGTACGAGTGATTTAAGGCATACATTTTTTTTTTTTTTAAAACATACAAAAAGGTTGACATATGGAGATATGAGGTTTCTGATAATAGAACGACATGTTGATATCAGAGCTGTAACACATTACCCCTGAAAGAACTCGGTTGAATTAAAATAACCACCCAAACATGCATGTCTTTTCTGCTTCATAAAGCAGAGATGGCTCCTGCTTGAGAAAACATTTTTCACAAACTCAGTGTTTTATTTTAGGGCAGGGCAAAAATGACAAAATCAGAATATATAATTTCTGAAAGTATAAAATATGGCACAAATGTGACCAGAATTGACTGAGAGCCTGCCATTGCGCAAACTCATTCACCAGGGGAGAAAAAGATTTTTGTTTTGTTTTTTTCAAAATGAGTTAATAGCACTCTTCACATACTAGAGCATGTCTGGAATACTGTAAGTGCCAGAGGTGAAATCGACATGTAAATATGAAAGAAATGCTTAAACATGTAGCTGGAACAGTCTCCCTACAGAAGTAAGAGAGACCTCCAAATATTTGACATTCAAATGTAACCTTAAGAGGTGGCTTAAAGCAAACCAAATCTGTAATCACGAGTAATTTTATTATTACTAGCTTCCTTTATAAATAAATAAATAAATAAATAAAGCTAGGTGTAATGTTAGAGACCACAGAAGTGAACCCTTCAAGCCTGTTTTCTGCAAGACATCACTCCATATAAGCCATATCTCCAAAACTGGTGGGTCGAACTGAACAACCAATGTCAATTTGAAGCCATGATTCCCTGCTTTCATAAAACATGAAAAAAAAAACCCAATGGCAGCCCCTCAGTCAAATGTAGTCACAAATGATTCAATTTAAGAAAATAAAACCACTTGTGCCACGTCTCCCAAATCCCTGAAGATATCTAGTCTCCTCGCATCACGATTATATATGGATATAATATCATCATATTGCCCTAGTTTACCTCAGCCTCACCCTTAAGACCCATAAAAAACCAACCGGACAAGTTGGGTAGGCCCTCTCTTTACTATTAGCTGTCATATCGTCTCCGTGGGCTGGAAACCTCATATGTAACAAAACCGTTACTTTTCAGGATTCCAATACAAAAGTAGCACGCTCAAAACTCCTCACTTTGTGCCTCCTTTCGAGCTCGTGAATCCGCTACGCTGGATGGTTTCGTGTGACACTGTCATTATGATCAAGTAGGGACGCTAATTTACGGGGGGGGGGGGGGGGGGGGGGGGGGGGGGGGGAGAGAACACACACACACACACACACACACACACACACACACACACACACACACACACACACACACACACACACACACACACACACACAGGCGATAAGAGGTTTCTGCCAGACGCCGGCGGGTAGGAGCCTCTCTGCTACCGCACAGCTGTCACATAACGAGGAGCCTGAGGTTGGAGGCGTGACGCAGTGTTGATTGCGTCGACTGAAACTAAGGCGAGAGATGTTCGTCGACTACCCTTTTTCCACTGATGAAAACTAAATGGAAACTACATGAAAACTAAGCTGTGATGACTGAAACTAAAGACTAAATATACTGACAATTTTGTGGACCAATAAAAACTAGACTAAAATGTTAGGAAGGGACTATACAGTGGACAAGAGATACAGTATAAGTTGGTTGCATGCTGAAAATAGCCGATCTACAACGCTGAGACGCGTTGTGTAAAAACAGTCATTACACAGACGGCAAAAACAGTCATTACGACGGCATCAAGGCCCGCCAAAATACATTTTAGTCGACTAAATCAACTGTAGATTTAGTCGACTAAAACTAGACCAACACTAAGACATTCCAGGTGACTAAAATGTGACTGAAACTAAATGAAAACTATTTAAGAGACTATGGGCAGTATTAGGCGTGTCTTAAGTACCAGGTCTTATTACTTAACTTAAGACCTGGAGGCGTGATCAATGCCATTTGGCTATTCTGAGTGGCCAAACAGCATTGACCACGCCTCCAGGTCTTAAGTTAAGTAATAAGACCTGGTACTTAAGACACGCATAATACTGCCCTATGACTGAAACTGAAATCAAAATCTGCTGCCAAAAACAACACTGGTGTGACTGTGACGGCCTCCCACTCTGTGGGTACTGTACTGTCAGAGCACACCGTCGCGGCAAGAGGCGGCGAGAAAACGCCACGGCTGCAACTTGCAACGTGTCATTCTTGTTTAAGCCAATGGTTCCCAAAGTGGGGTCCGGGGACCCCCAGGGGTACTTTAGGGAGTTCCAGGGGGTCCCCAGCTAAATGATAGTTTGGAACCAAATGGACCCTTATAGGTCTGTACCTCTGAGAGGGTACAAATGGAACCATTTGTACACTGAGTTAAATTAACTTTGATTTTCCAATATAAATTGGGGGTCCCAGAGATATATGCCATTAAATGGGGGTCTGTAGACTAATATGCATGTCAAACTGGGGGTCCTTGAAATTAAACGGGTTGAGAATCACTGCTAGAGCCGTAAAACTCTTCTCTTATGGGGGAGCCTGGCATATCTTTTCAAATGGGGGTCCACGGGGCTAATTAGTGTCAATTTGGGGGTATACTTGACATGAAAAAGTTTGGGAACCACTGGGTTAAGCTATCCGTGTATCCCTCTCAATTTGTCTGAACACTGGAGCGTTATTCATAGTCTGGATTTTCGGTGGTGAGGTGACCACCGGAGCTGAAATAACGTTGAGCGGTGGTGAGTAAAAACCGAGAGAAGGGCTGGGGCCGGAAGAGCGCCCTTCACCGCGGCTCGTGACGTCATGTTGTAGTTCGGTGGTCACCTCACCACCCGAAAATCCAGACTATGAATAACGCTGGGGCCAGCCGGGTTGATGACGGACGGACAGAGGCCAGAAGGATCACTCGCTCACCTCGGTCTCCCGCAGCCTGGCCTCCAGGGCGTCCCGGGGTCCCTGGGTGTTGTCGTTGGCCTGGAGGCGCTCCTGGACGGCCTGCATCCAGGCCTGGGCCGCCGCCAAGCTGGCGCTGAACTCCTGCCGCTCTCGCTGGGTCATGATGACGAGCCCTCACCGACCGTCAGTGGGCCTGGTAAAGGGGAGGTGTACGGGGTTAAAAAAAAAAGTACTTGAATGTTTTACTTAACAGTACTACTGCGTAACCCGTGTTCCCCACTAACTAATCCATGTGTCGGTGCTGCGTAATACGCTAAACGCGCCATTTGTTTAATGTGTTTAATTTGCTGTTTTTTAATAATTAACCCATTTAGGCCTGACCTCAAATTTTAAAACATCTATGCTATGAGCTTGTAGATCTGCTATTTTTAAATAGCTAAACATAATGTTTAAAACAACAAAAGGGGTTCCCGCCCAGAATGGGTTAAAAAGAAAGGGTGGATTTGTCGCGGATCTGGTGACGAGGCCGTCGCGTCATGACGGCGAAACCGGAAATCAAGCCATGCTCTGGGCTGCTAGGGCTTCTGGGAAAATGAGTTAAATGCAAGTGAACAGGGGTTTGTTTGGACTACAACATGCTGTGCAGGCTGTTTTGGTTTCATTATCGTAATGGCGGCATGTTTTTCTCTTTAACAACAAACCTTGGGACTACTTTCCGCCGGATTTTCGTGGATCAAAGCTTATGTTCCAAAGGTAATAAGACAATCTGGGCAGCCTAGGTAGGAGGATGAATTTAAAGCCCCGAAAGTGTTAAAGGAGAATTCCTCCCTAGCTGTTTTTTTTTACTAAATTCTGTTGATAAAGATAGGGTGCTGGACTGCTGGTCCTTCAAGAAAACCATAATGGTGTGTTATTGTCTGCCTGGAGCTTGATAACTACTGGCCGGCGCCATTACTACGACAACCAGGCTCCGTACAAAAAGCGTTGTTTTGACCAGAAATGTCCGGCCAGGAGGGGCATTTTTTTGGAGACTAAAGCGACTTAAAAGCGTGCACTAATGAAGATGGCGCAGCCCAGGGTCTAAGGCGCTAACAACAGATAGTCATCCGAAGCTAATGTGAGTAGCCGTTCCACTAGATCGAATCAAACGCATTTATACAACGGAATAAACGTACTAACGTAGGCTACGCATTTTGGCAGCGTCGCTTCCCCAAAAAAGGGAAAAAGGTTAAAAGTGCCAAAAGTAAAAAGTACTCATTATGCAGAAATTGCAGAATGTCCCGTTTTAAGTTTTCAAATGTCCAAAATGTAGCCCCAATAGGGCTGAAGTGGTTAATTGCACCCCCAAAGATCCCAAAAATATGATTTTCAATACTCATTTCCTATCTACAGTATTGATGATTTTACGGGCTGTGTGAAACCCTGCATGACTTTTAATACATGTAGTGGTTCTCTAGTGCAGGGGTGCCCAAAAGGTAGATTGTGATCTACCAGTAGATCACAAAGGTAGACCACATGACAATGAAGACATGGCCCTAGTGCAGGGGTGCCCAAAAGGTAGATTGTGATCTACCAGTAGATCACAAAGGTAGACCACAAAGGTAGACCACATGACAATGATGACATGGCCCTAGTGCAGGGGTGCCCAAAAGGTAGATTGTGATCTACCAGTAGAACACAAAGGTAGACCACATGACAATGATGACATGGCCCTAAAAATATATATAATTTAAAGGACCACTTCACCACTTTTCAACATCTCTTCATATAATTGGTCCTCACTAATGTTCATGATAAAACACCACAATTTTTTCCTACTCAGTCTGTGTCTCATAGGAGGGCTTTGGGCAGTTCGGACACCCGTCCACCAGTGAAATCATCATTAGGCAGATTTATTTTTAAACAAGATTTGTTTTAAAATATATTTAGATTTGTATTATCGTGAGAACGATGACTTCAACTTTTGCATTGCAACTTTTCAGGAAAAGAAAGCCTGCCGTTTCTATTAGCTTGGATTCACCATCGATGATGTCACTGGTGGACGGGTTTCTGAACTGCCCACAGCCTTCCTATGAGACACAGACTGAGTAGGAAAAAATGGTGGTATTTTATCATGAACATTAGTGAGGACCAATTATAGGAAGAGAAGTTGAAAAGTGGTGAAGTGGTCCTTTAAGTATATGAAGAAGAAAAAAACATTAACTTCAAAAAGGGCCTGTCAGCTCAAACCATCAATGCAATACTTTGTTTTCAAGAATGTTGAGCACAAATGTCAGTATAGCACTACAAAGTTATATACAAAAAAAACAATTCCATTTTCCCCCTATATTTCCCATTCCAAGTGTGTTTGTCTTCTATGTCATGCCAGCGCTGCTATTCCAAAGCCCCTCAGGTACATTGTTAAACTGGTTTCAGCAATGGAATAAATCATTCTTTTGGTGGGTAGATCTCGTTGAGCTGGTCATTTGAAAGTAGCTCTCAAGTCCAAAAAGTGTGGGCACCGCTAGTCAATTTACAATTTACAATTTAGGCATTTAGCAGACGCTCTTAATCCAGAGCGACTTACATTAAGCAATAACAAAAAGTGGGTTCCGAACGGAGACCCCCAGGGTTTGGCCACTTAAACCCTATTTTATATTATTCAAAAATAGCAGATCTTGTTTTAAAGGAGCATTCAGTGATTTGGGTGATTTGGAAAAAAACCCGGTCCACCCGGTAACAAGATGTGCACATGCACACACTCTACAGTGGGGGAAGTACAACAGACCAACAGCACGTGCACCAATGCCCGCCCCACTCGATCATGATTGGAGGAAGGCCCCTCTCATCCTGATTGGATGAAGGCTTTGCCACAATTTACAATTTACAATTTAGGCATTTAGCAGACGCTCTTAATCCAGAGCGACTTACAATAAGCAAGAACAAAAGCATGGGAATACATCACATATGTAAAAAGCATTTATCGCGAAACATGCGTAAGCTAAGAACGTGACTAGAACATATCTATATAATGACACTATACATATAAACTATAACTAGAACATATCTATATAATGACACTATACATATAAACTACACATATATGCTATACTATGCTGTACATATATACTATGAAGTGCTATGACTACTATACACTATATACTATGAAGTGCTATGACTACATACAATGCACTTATTGTGCTGTCTACATGACATGCTATAAGTCTGTTTCAAATGCTATATAAGTCTAAGAAGTGCTGTCTAAGGGGGGTAGGGTAAGTGCTATGGGCCATGATGGAGTCAGGGGGGTAGGGTAAGTGCTATGGGCCATGATGGAGTCTGAAAAGGTGGGTTTTCAGACTACGGCGGAAGATCGGGAGTGATGCTGCAGTTCTGATTGCAACGGGAAGTGCATTCCACAGTTTTGGGGCCAGAAGGGAGAAGAGTTTGGGACGTGTGGAGCGTTGTCCCGGCGTTTTTAGTGAGGGTACTTCCAGCTTCCCTGCGTTGGCTGATCTGAGTGCGCGGGAGGGTTTGTAGGGTTCAATCATGCTGGCAAGATATGGGGGAGCCATACCTTTGGTTGCTTTAAATGCCAACATCAGAGTTTTGTATTCTGTGCGGGCAGCGACCGGGAGCCAGTGCAGGGAGCGGAGCAGGGGGGAGACATGTGAGAATTTTGGCTGGTTGAAGACCAAGCGAGCTGCGGCATTTTGGATCAGTTGGAGAGGCTTCAGTGCACATGCCGGTAGGCCAGTAAGGAGAGAGTTACAATAGTCAAGTTTTGACAGGACTGTTGTCTGGATTAGGAGCTGGGATGATTCCTGGGTGAGGAACGGTCTAATTCGTCGTATGCCACCCAAAGCCCAAACCGAAACTAGGGTTTCTTGACCCCAGGGGCTGACTGGGGACAGGGAGGAACTCCTTATATGGTCAGCACACTCTATAGTAGGGAGGATT
Source organism: Electrona antarctica (assembly GCF_951216825.1). Taxonomy (NCBI): domain Eukaryota; kingdom Metazoa; phylum Chordata; class Actinopteri; order Myctophiformes; family Myctophidae; genus Electrona; species Electrona antarctica. The sequence continues at coordinate 45,055,622 of NC_136799.1, forward strand.
ATCCAAAAAATAAGAAAAAATAAGTGATATTGGAATTAAGTGAAATCACTGAATATACCTTTAAGACTTCTTGAAAATTTGTGAAAATGTCAGAATATTTTTTAAACATTTTAACCAAACAGGACCGGTCCCCTGGCACAAAGCTTTTTTTTTTGAGAAGTCCACAGCCAGATACAGTACGTCCATCCATTTTGCGGTCCTTGACACGAGAATGTTTGAGAAGCGCTGCTCTATAGGCCAAAGGAAGCCCGTTGTAAACACACAGCATTGTAGCATAGAGTAGACCAGCCCATTCTGGGCGGGAACCCCTTTTGGTGTTTTAAGCATTATGATATACTTTAGCTATTGAAAAATAGCAGATCTACAAGCTCGTAGCGAGCTTGCAGGTCTGCTATTTTTGAAAAATCGCAAACATGTGGTGCAAAACTTTGAATATATATTCGTTCACGGCAAACATTTTTAACTCAATTCACATACACAACAACATATTTTCAGATGGACGTCGGCGGTCGATTACATATATATATATTTGGGGGGGGGGGGGGGGGTGTTTGACATGTTTGAGAACGACTGACATAGAAACATTCAGCAAACTGTCAGGATTTAGAAGGCATTTGATTTGTAGAATCGTCCTGGGGTCTAAATGGGCTAGTCATCCCCGTATAGCCCCGAGAAATGACGTGAAGGTATGAAGGTGTGAACAAAAACACATACCGCCCTACATACACCTAACCTCTGTCCCTCGACAAGGAATGTGTACAAAACACACACACACACACACACACACACACACACACACACAATGCAGACAGTGAAGAGAAGTTACTGTCTCACTATGGGTACAGTACAGCAGGGGTTCTCAACCCGTGGGTAGCTACCCCTCGGGGGGTCGCCAAATTATTTTAGGGGGTCCCCAAATTATTTTCAAAAAAAAAAAAAGAAAAGATTTCTTTTAAAAAAAAGAATTCACGATTTTTCAAAAATAGCAGACCTACAAGCTCGTAGCGCGCCACTCGGTGGCGCGCTATGAGCTTGTAGATCTGCTATTTTTAAATAGCTAAATTATAACAATGCTTAAAACACCAAAAGGGGTTCCCGCCCAAAATGGTTTAAGGTTATTGTAGCAGTCAATTTATATTGGGGGGCGGGAGGGGGCGGGGCGGGGGTCCCGAAACGTTGCCAAAGCATTTTCGGGGGTCCCCGGCCAAAAACGTTGAGAACCCCTGCAGTACAGTACGTTGGAGGACATTAAACGTGGCTTTCTGAATTCGGATACGAATACCAGTATTGGAAAAGATGCAGTGCAGATACTGCTTAAAATGCTGGTATGGACGAGTACCGATATACCACGTCATTTCACATCACATCACATGATATGTCATTTACGGTCATAGAGCCAGCCTGCTTGCTCAGGGGATAAACTGAATCTTGGTCAAAATCTGTGTCCTGTGTCTAAGTGAGCTCGTGACCTTTGACACGATCTAAATATCCCAGGCTGGCACCTAGGCTGGTAATGCAGCCCGACAGCGTGTCGCAGGTTCGAGTCCCGACGACCTTTTCTACGTGTGTGTCCCCCCCCCCTCATCTCTATCCCCCTTTCCTGTCAAGCTACTGTAAATCTATCAATAAAGGCAAAAAGCCCAATATCTTAACCCATTTAGGCCTGACGTCGACGTTTAAAAAATGTCTTCTAAATTCTGACAGTTTTCTGAAATACCTCATGTTTCTGTATCAGTAGTGGTGCTCAATATTTCATGTCAAGGACCCCAAAAGTGATATGTAATTGGCCACCGATGCCCATCTGAAAATATGTTATTCCAGGAACCCCTCAGAAGCAAAGATTTGAGTTGAAAACGTTCGCTCTGAAAGAATATATATTCAAAGATTTGTGCCGTATTTTCACGATTTTTCAAAAATAGCAGACCTACAAGCCCTATTTTTCAATAGCTAAAGTAGAACATAATGCATAAAACACCAGAAGGGGTTTTTAACTACCAAAAAACTACCAAAAAAAAGGAAAAGAAAAAGCTTCCAGTGGATTTATTTTTGGCTGAGTTTTGACTGACTAACAAAACAACACAGGTGCAATTTTCTTCTCACACTGACGACTTCGCCCTCATGTTTTGCAGTCGACTAGTTACAGGAACACTTGCAGGAGAGTGACATCATTTTAAGTTAACTGACAACATGAAGAACGCCACAGGGTTCCACACACATCATGGGAACCTCTGACTGTCAGAGTTATTTATGAGTTATATTTATGCACTGCAGTGTCGTCCTTGTACATCGTTGCAGTTTTCTTTTCCAACCCATTTTTGTCACCCAGTGTCAATTATCGAATGTAATCCTGGGCGCTACACTTCCTCTGCCAACCTGGGGAGAGCAGCGGATTGACCTCATGCTTCCTTCTATGCATGAGGAGTCCAAGCTGCTTCTTTTCAACCGGACGTAGCGCGTGGAAGGAACACGTTATTCCGACCAGTTCCTTTACCCTCCATCAGGCAGGCTGGCCAGGGGGAGGTAGTTTATAGACCAGGATTACTGCATGCTTTTTGTGAGGGTACCTACCCTAGGGGACACGGGGAGAACATGTGAGGGTACCTACCCTAGGGGACACGGGGAGAACATGTGAGGGTCCCTAGGGGGACACGGGGAGAACATGTGAGGGTACCTACCCTAGGGGGACACGGGGAGAACATGTGAGAGTACCTACCCTAGGGGACACGGGGAGGAGAACATGTGAGAGTACCTACCCTAGGGGGACACAGGGAGAACATGTGAGGGTACCTACCCTAGGAGGACACGGGGAGAACATGTGAGGGTACCTACCCTAGGGGACACGGGGAGAACATGTGAGGGTCCCTAGGGGGACACGGGGAGAACATGTGAGGGTACCTACCTACCTAGCCTAGGGGACATGCAAAGTCCACACAGAAATGCCAATTCGCCAACCCGTCAAAAGCCAAAGTGTCTGCTAAATGCCTATATTGTTAATTGTACCAAAACAAAGTACCAAAATACAGCGAAACACAAGACAAAGTTACACTCTATGCCTTTCAAATACAAGTTTAAGAACCACTGCTGTGTGGAGACAGCTGAAGAAACCATTGAAAACAAGTGAAAACAAAAGACTTCACTGGAGCTCAGAAATGCAACATAAAAACTGTCAGGTGGGAGGGACGAGGGAGGGAGGGGCCTTGTTGGCAACGCATGAATGCATAGTGGCACAGGGCATCCCCCCCCCCCCCCATTTTCTCCTTCTTCAGGAAAAAAGGACAAACCCAGTAGGCAAAAATGAGCCATTTTCCTGCGTGACTCATTCCTCCCCATACCACAACACTCTCCTTGTGGTGTCTCTCTCTCTCTCTCTCTCTCTCCACATTTAAACTACTGGAATGTTTCCCCTCTAGAAAGCTGATCACGGATGTATTAAAAGAAGCGAATCAAATCCTCTGTGTTAAATGGAACCGTCTGTAACTCTAACTGCCGCTTACAAAATGTACACGCTCACGAGTTAAATTAAAAAAAGGAGTACGGAAGGCCTTCAGACATTTTAACTGTGACACACTCTTCATCAAAATGCGCTTCTGATATTGGGGTTATCAAGGTCCACACATCTCCTCAAACCCATGCATATACATTCATATCAAATGAAACATATCAGGTTTTATGTCCAGCTTTTAGTGTATGTAACCCATTTTTTGTCCCAGGAATAAGATGATGTACGACGATAAGAGCGCCCTCACTTCACACGGGTATGATTGTATTATTATTATTATTATTATTATGGCACCTATAAGGAAATCTAGGCAGTAATAGTCTACTGGAAGCCCCCATAAGTCCCATGTTAGACCCAGAAATATTGGTTAGTATCAAATCTCATCTATAGGCTTAGAAAGATGAGATTAAGCTAGGTTGCTAAAAGTTGAACATTGAGCAATTTTTTGCACAATGTGACCATACCATTAACAACCTGTATAAAGGCAAAACAAAAATCTAAATTTCATTATGCTTTAAGTACCATGTGGCATGTCAAACTAGGGGGTTTACATGATGCTGAATCCATTCCGAGCATTAGTTTTGCAGAAAAAAAAATCACATTTGGGCAAGTGGCTATGGCCGCTTTTAGACAAAGGAGTGTTTTTTGTGCAGGACTAATGCTTGGAATGGATTCAGAATCATGAAAACCCCCTAATTTGACACGTCACAATCGTCACATGCTACTTAAAGAATGATGATTTTCTTTTTAGCAACCAAGCTGAATTGCATCCTTTAGGCCTATAGATAACATTTATATCATAAATGTTTATACTAAACACCAATTTTGGGTTCATGAAAAACCCTCCGCTATCGCGGTCGGGTCTACCTACGCCTCTCAGCCATTATAAAATCCACGATAACCTGAGACCTCTTGTGGCTTATTGCTTTATTTCAATATGTTTAATAAGATGCATCTGTTGCATCTGGTAGTGGGTAGATCGCAGGCACCGCCAACTCAGCGCATGATTGGCACGGCTTGGATGCACCGAGTCGTGCATACGTACTGGGAGCTGATGGTAGGTGTGGCGCTCCACCAAGTCAGCATTCCATCTCCCCAGATCCAGGGGTCTAGTAGTGCATTGTAAAGGGGATAAACCATAGAGACACCCACTTGGTGTCATGCTCGACTGGTGGTACCAGTCATTTTTTGACGTGCACGCACACAGGGACGGAACGGTGCGTGTGCATGCACGCTAGTGCGCGTCCCCCTAGATTCAAGAGAAGACGCACCTAATCAACCTCGCATCACCAGACTTTCCAAGACGCACCAAGTACCCAGTGGTCTAGGTTTACTGGCGCCCCCCTTTTTTCACACCCTGTCAAGTACCGTTCCGAATCAAATGGCTACAACTTTGCATAACAACAGGACAGCTTTAACCGTTTACCTGAGCGCACGTAGCCTATACGGTAAGCATGCACACTTACAGCAGTAGGCTATGGCTCCAGTAGGCTACTGCTGCTGTGTGGTGTTCTGTACACAAGAAGAATGCCTCCTCCTCCATCAAAGAACAGATTCATTCGTCCAAAGGAAACTTTTTAGTTTCGCTAGTGTGCAGTAAAGATGTTTGTTTGTTTTAAGTCTACTTTTGTGTTTGTGTCTAAGACTTTCACACTCTATTTAACAATAGGCTTAGGCTATATCAGCTGTTCTGTGTGCATGCCGTGATCCGCACATGCACACGCGTGCGTGCACGTGACATCGTTAAAACGCTGTGGTACCAGTAAAAAAAAAACACCATGACACCACTGAATAAAAGGATAGAGACTGAACCAGAGCGATAGCCCCACCCCCCCGTTATTCATTTCAGTGGAAGCACCCGGAAGAAAGCTCTACTTCCGCATTTGCCAACCAAATTTTGGTTGGCAAATGCGGAAGTGCAACCCAGCGCTCAATGTTAAACCCCAGCTGCACAGGGTTTCCTCGTCATAAATCCACAGGTCCGCCTGCAGTTCACGTTCCAACCACTAGGGCCGAGTGCTTCGACACTGTAGAGCAGGGGTGCCCACACTTTTTGACTTGAGAGCTACTTTCAAAATGACCAGCTCGGCAAGATCTACCCACCAAATCAATTATTATACCATTGCTGAAAATAGTTTAAATATGTACCTGAGGGGGCTTCGGAATAGTAGAGTTTGTGTTACATTCTGTACAGTATAAGACAAATGCACTTGGAATGGGACATTTTTTTCGGGTTTTTTCTTCAATATATTTAAATGAAATACTCTTTAGGGGCATGTCATGTGATCTACCTGCACAGCCTTTGTGATCTACCGGTAGATCGTGATCTACCTTTTGGGCACCCCTGTGTAGAGACTCACAGGGGGCTTAGGGATAAACTCCCACGTTCTCGGCTGATACGGACAATACGCCTCTTTTTTTACGGTCTACATACAAGCTAAAAAATCTTGAATAAAATGTGACACATGTGGAATGTGTATTGAAAACATTTTATGGATTGGCTGCGGGGTCCCTGTCACAACATAATGTTCTGATGGGGGGGGGGGGGGGGGGGGGGGTCTGCAGCTAATGTGAGGGTCCCTGAAATGACATGAGACAACCACTAATTGATGTCATTTTGTTGACATAATTGCAACAATATCACATTAACTTTGCATCAGTGGCCCTCCTCTCCTCCTCCACACCATCTGTTTGACAGCTACACATGCATGACATTCACACGTGTTATCAATTTACATTCATATCAATCAGCGAGACTCAACGACACTGTATAGCTGCCGTTTTCTCCAGATCCCAAAGTATACACACACACACAGCTATGCTCATTTGCATACACACACACACGCGCACACACACACACACGCGCGCGCGCACACGCGCACACACACACACACACACACACACACACACACACACACACATCCTAGTAATAATTTATAAGACAAATAACGTCAGAAATAGGACACCACGACCTATTTATACTTGAAGACACGTAGACATCTGGACTAGACTACCAGCCGACTGACTGACTGACTCTCTTCTATTATAATCTGCTGCGGCAGAAAATAGACCTGGAAGGTCCAGTATGTCAATAAACCTACCAAGATTAAGATTAAAGACACTCTAAAGGACACACAGAGGGCTACGGGGGAAGATACCCCGCATGAATACACAAATAATATAAAACATAATTACTATGCGAGTCCACCGTGTATAATATTGACTATTCGGACCGTAGCGGGTGAAAACGTACCTTTATGTGTGCATGTGGTGGAAGCAGAAGTTGACGCGAGGCGTGTTGGTTGTTGAATGTACTGTAAAGTTATCACAGAACGCAGGAAGTGAACACAGGCCCTATAGCCACTACCGCCCCATGCTCCGGAGGGACCGCCTCGCCGTGATTGGTTAGTTGGTTGGTTGCCGGGGCAACCGCTGGATTTGATCCTGTGCTTCAGCCCTTCGCCCCACACACGTTTACTGTTTTCATATGCGACTATACGTAGTGTTTGTTGTTGTTGTTGTAGTACTGTATCGTATTTATACTATTTACAGTTAAACCTATTTTTTTTTCTTTTTTGTGCGTGCAAATATTCGAAATAATTGTGTTTGTTGATTGTTAATTAGCCTCGGTATACCCCCAGGCTTTCATTTTCGTCGGCGCAAAAAAAAAAAGAAGTTAATCAACAAAGCGTCTAAACCGCCTCGTGTGACAGACAGTCCAAAACCAACATAATATATTAGACAGGATTCTGATTCTGACAGCCGGTTGCCAGGGAAACTCCCTTAGCAGCCAATGGGAGCGCGGCCGTCCCTCTGGAGCATGGGATGTGCAGTGTTTAGTGTGGAGGGGAGGGGCAGATTGAAGAAGCACACAGCAGCGTCGTCACTCACACCATTCAAACTGGAAAAGGCGCCTCCTGTCATGTGACTGATACCCAACCCCAGTAGGTCCAAATATACAGTAGATTAGAGGGGTAGGCAACCTTGGGCACGGGTGCCAACCGGTGCCAACTGCCAACCCCTGCCAACTGCCAACATTGGCACAGTGAACTTCACTGTGCCAGTGAAGTTCACTATTCACTGGAACACTGGCATATGTGTAATGAGAGAGAGGAACATTTTTCCTTTTAAAATAATAATTAATATAAATAATAATAATTAAATTAAGGGGACCGTACCCAAGAAAGCTCTCTCTCTCTCTCTCTCAAATGCACGCAAATCCTGGACATAATTCTACCGTTTCAAATGATCATTACAATGTCCTGATGTGAGATAAAATAGTCCAGAAGAAGAAATAAATGTTAATTGTTTATGGACAATCAATATTAGTTGGAATTGTTTTACGTGGTGTCATAATTCAACATAATGTTGACATGGCACGTGAGTCGTGACTATATCAAGAAAAAAGGTTGCTGACCTTTTCCTTGTACTATTTTTGACCACAGTAGCAACTTGCTACTGTGGTCAAAATAGTACAAGGAAAAGTTGCTCTCTTATGAATTGAATACACACAGGACCATGAATGGAAACAAGCCCCTATAGGGCTTTGCATGTTATCCTTGTAACAATCATTGTAAAATTGTAGGCTTGAGTTTTAACAGGAAAAGTTCAATAGTAGCCTATAGGCCTACATGCTCTTCAAAATAATACGTATAAAAAAGTATAGCCTACAATTTAATAAAAGTATATAATTGAATTGTGCTTTCTGTTTTTATTTTTATATCAACAACACATTGTAGACCAGCATTTTTTCAACAAATGTGGAAAAACCTGACCTGAGCTTCTTCTAAGGCCTATTCCCCACATGTTTTCCTTTTACAGGGTTTAATTTTTTTTTTGTTTTTGTGACCAACTTTTTATTTTGTTTTTTTAAAAGAACCCCAGGTTAGCACAGACATTACAGGAGAGGGAAACAACAATGATGCAACATAATACATGTTTCTTTTTCTAACAAGACAAATAAAATGGAAACCAAAACAAAACGTGGCAATGATGTTGGAACAGACAAACATGGATGGATCAGACTTTGTTTACAGGAGTACAAGTATTCAACCTAACGGAGTCCTGATTTAACCTTCTGTGCCGCTGTAAGTAGGGCTTGGATGGAATCTGTCCTTGCTCCCTGTGCTCGAGCACTGGAAGCCTCTAAACTCAAGACGTCATAGAAGGATAACTTTCAACGGTGGATACTGAGGTTATGGGGCGGTTTCCATCTCATCTCATTACAGCTGTATAACCGGCAAATAGTACTCTCTTCTTGTGAAGTCAGTGGCGTGCACAGACATTTAGAGGGGCAGGTGCTCACGTGAAAAAAGGGCACCTTGTGTAGCGCGTGGAACCGGCCGGTTGCCTTAATAGTGTGAGATTTATAGATTGTGGGGCCTAAATAATATATTAGAAGCTTTTTATCAATAATTGATCAATGTCACCATGGTCCACATACTGTACAGTGTACACTACAAAATAAGAAAAAAAAACAAAAAATAAATAAAACGTATTTCTTTTTAAAGGGGCACATTGCCAAAAGGGCAATGTGCCCCTTTAGATAGCACCCCCTAGTGTCTATCTGTGCACGCCACTGTGTGAAGTGATAGGCTTAGAGATGAATCGTCATTTAGTAACAGAATGTGTGGTAAACACGGTATGTTTGTCTCGAGTATATCAGACAGGAATAGTGCTACCTTTGCCCAAAAGGCTAAAACTCCTGGGTTTAATTATTGATGTGGCGTTACCGGCGAGTCTGAAATCCCGTAAGAGGGCACTTTTGGACAAACATAGCAGATCCACAAGCTCACAACGCGTCGGGCTGCGACGTGTTGAGAGCTTATAGATCAGCTGTTTTCGGGGGGCAACCCAGCACTCTTTAGCTATAGAGATGTGGTGTGTATACGACATGGATTTCTAAACAAATTTCTTCAATGCAAAATACTGTGTTCAAGTTCAGGAGACTTCGGGAAATAAGGAAAATCTCCTGAATGCTGCCTTCCGGCATGGCATGGAAAGAAATGAGTGGCATTTGCATTTCTTTCACCTTGCAGTATGCTGCACTCGTGGTCTGGAGAGGGCAGTTGTTTTACAGGCAGGTCAAAGGGCAGAGGCTGGAGCCCCCTTTGATGTCTATGTGTGCACGTCCCTGGCTCCAGGTGAGTCCCACAGTCAGTGGTGGAAAGTAACTAAGTACTTTTACTTAAGTACTGTACTTAAGTACAATTTTGAGGTATTTGTACTTGAGTATTTCCAATTTCCAGTACTTTTACTTCTACTCCACTTCATCTCAGAGCCAAATTTTTTACTTTTACTCCACTACAATTATTTGAAAACTTTATAGTTACTATAGTTTCATACATTAACCACTTCAACCCTATACATTTCGGCCATTTGAAAATAGCCGATCTACAAGCTCACAATGCGTCGCAACACGAAGCATTGTGAGCTTGTAGATCGGCTATTTTCAATAGATTTTGGTCATTTTTGTACTGCAATATGAATACTTTTACTTTTAGTACTTTAATACATTTTGATGCCGATACTTTTGTACTTTTACTCGAGTACATTTTCAATTCCGTATACTTTTACTTGTAACAAAGTACTTCTAAATTGCAGTATTGGTACTTTTACTTAAGTAAAATAATGAGTACTTTTTCCACCGCTGCCCACAGTAGGATATCTGAGGCCTGACTCACACCTCCGCAACAGATTGATGTATGCTTGTTGTATGAGATGTATAGCTGATGCAAGCTCGCAATGCATTTCCAATGGGAGTCACATGGTTTGACACAACATTTGTGTTGTATGAGGGGGAGGGGGGCAGTCGAAACACAGCCGAAAGCCATACAACACAAATGTTGTGTCAAACCATGTGACTCCCATTGGAAATGCATTGCGAGCTTGCATCAGCTATACATCTCATACAACAAGCATGCATCAATGTTGTATGCTAGATGTAAAGGTGTGAGTCGGGCCTGACACAGCAGGCAGGCAGGCCGGCAGGGCCTTGACCTTGATGGGAGTGCGGAAGCCGCAGGAGGGAAACCAAAGTGTTGACAAAGATGTCCAGGCGGTCCGTTATATCAGTGGTTCTCAAACCTTCAAGGACCCCAGCAGGGGGTCCTCCTCGGACCCCACTCTGAGAACCACTATAGAACTGTTTAAGACAGCTCTTTCTATGTATTAATATTATTGTTATTACCATTATGTTGTATGGAATGTGATATTTGCCGTCTTAGTATAGTCAAAGTATATGTCTCCGGGAAAGAAATAAGAGTGTTGACAGCATTCAGGATGGTTTTTATTTAATATCACCTAATAAATAAATACATTGTAATTTGTAACATTCTTTAATGTCAGTAGCAACCAATTAATGTCTTACAGTGATAGGCATACATATCATACAAAAACATATCTCACCCGCAGGCCGCTGCACAGACAATAGATACCGTATACCAGAGTATTTGTGTTGAGTAACTTGCCTTTTGTACATTTTCAGAGTTACAATAACACCCTGGGTGTTCCTGTGTGTCTTAGGCCTCACTCACACGGTCGCAACAGATTGCTGTATGCTTGTTGTATACCAAGGGTGTGACACAGCTTGCTCCAATGCATTTCCAATGGGAGTCACATGGTTTGACACAACATTTGTGTTGTATGAGGGGGAGGGGCGCAGTCGAAACACAGCCGAAAGCCATACAACAGCTTGTAGTCCAAAATGTAGTCCTCAAACCATGTGACTTCCATTGGAAATGCATTGGGGCGGCCATGAAACTCACAGCATTCATACAACAAGCATGCAGCAATGCTGCAAAGGTCTGAGTGAGGCCTTACAATAACACCCTGGGTGTTCCTGTGTCTTAGAAATAAGGTGTATAGGGTCTCCACAGCAAGAGTCCTGCGGGTATATCTAGTAAAATGAAATACATGATATCAATAGGGAATCGGGATAGGTTCAAGGGTTGTAGAAGTATACGTAAAAAATTATAGGATTTCAGTGGAGACCTCCTTACTGGATATACAAAACATATATATTTTTCCAAACATTACAATGGCGCATGGTTTAGCAATGCATTTGTTTACACTATAGCGGTATACTTTCCAAACGATATTTCAATATTATACCGTCGCCGCCGGGCTGCGGAAACCTTGTATGTCCGTATTTCCTCCTTCAGTGTGACGTCACGCTTTGCAATGTGACGCGGCGTACGTCGGACATGCTGCTATTTGCACTTTTTGGGGGGGAAATGTTAACATTTAAAACAGGGGTGGGCAACTGGCGGCCCGGGGGCCACATGCGGCCCCCACCTTCACTTAATGCGGCCTGCATGTTAATATCAGAATACTGATATAGTATTGATTTCAGCTGTTACAATTCCAAACCCGCTTTAATTACCTCATGAGTATGACAAGTACTTAATGACTATAGTATTAAAATGTTATTGTCTTTTCATAAAGTTAACATAACTATAAGTACCGGTAAATGCATTTGAAATTCAATAAAAAGGTTACTTTTCAGGATTCCAATTAAAACATAGCAAAAAAATATTCAGGTTTTCAATTCAAATATAGCAAAAATAGCCGATCTAGCTACAAGCTTGTAGCGTTTCAAGCTTGTAGCTTGTAGATGAGCTTGTAGATAGGACAGTAATATGCACTACATGTGGCCCTCTGGAGTGAATGTGGAAATATAGTGGCCCTCGCCATCGTCAAAGTTGCCCACCCCTGATTTAAAATGATCGCCTATAATCGCCCAACATAGGGGCGCCAGGTTGAATGTAACCCATTTAGACCTGAGTTAAAAACATTCACTTTGAAAGAATATATATTCAAAGATTTGCGCCACATTTTTACGATTTTTCAAAAATAGCAGACCTAAAATCTCGTAGCGCGCCACTCGGTGGCGCGCTATGAGCTTGTAGATCTGCTATTTTTCAATAGCTAAATTATAACATAATGTTTAAAACACCAAAAGGGGTTCCCGCCCAAAATGGGTTAAGTGTGTCTGTGGGTTTTATAAATATTGAAAAGTACAAACAGCTTGTGACAATAATAACTATAGATTGAAAATATTTTCCATTCCCTGAAAAGGCTACGGTTTTGCACATACGAGGTTTCGACATCGCCCGACATCGACGATCATAGCCTATGCATCAACAAAAGGAAAATCAAATTAACTCCCCCCTCAGTTGTGCTTGATGGTCCTTGAAAGTGTGCCGGAATTTGCCTTAAAATGAAGTCACTGTAATATATCACTTTGAACAAAATGGTACACCACTTTACAATGTACAGGAACAGTTTCATTAAAGCCTGATTCATACTTTGCCGCAAGACGGTGTCTCGCGCCGAGAATAGCGGACCTCCAAGCTCTCGGTGCGTCACGGCTGGTCGGCTGCACCGCGTTGAGAGCTTGGAGGTCTGCTATTCTCTGCCGCTCTCGGCGCCATCGCATAAACTAGGCGTAAGACTTCACAGTTTGTAGCACCTTATAATATCAGTCTCAACTCTCCTTTCTGCTACATTCTACAATAGACCTTATTAACAGCAGTAGTGGCGGACAAAGTACTTGTGATAGTAGCACACATGCGATGATCAAATATAAATGTCCTTGTTTATAGATGTACCCCCATATATTTTGTTTTAGAACAGGCATTTACTATGGGCAGCCTTGGGTAGTTGACTACCTCAGTCAATAAAGCAGCCAGCATTCACTGAGGCTACAAAAAACAAGTATCTGTGTTTTATTCTTATTTAGACTAAATTCCACTCAAACCCATACTCACAAACATACTCAAACCCAGTAGGCATACTTGAGGCCTACTGGGTTTGAGTATGAACTAGTATCCTAGTTTTTGCTTTTTAGACTTGCTGTTTAGACTTGATAAAAACAAATCTGGATCAAATCCGGTTTGATCCGGTGCCAGTGTGAACATGGCCAAAGTATTAGATATGCCAGTTCAAAATATTACTCAACTACAAGTGAAAGTTACTCAGACATGTATTGGGTTAAAAGTAGCGGAGTACTTAGAGTGCTTCCTTTAAAAATGTATTCAAAATGCTTTTAAAAATAGTTAAGTATTCGCTATGCATTACAAATTAGCCTACAAAGTGCATTGTCCTTTTAATATGAATGCATTGTTGTGTTGAAATTAAACATTTTCAAACAAAATGCAAGGATGTTCCAGAAAGTTTAATACAATATCAATAATAGTGAACGTGGTTTCATATATGTAATTGTTAACGTCAAAAGCGCAATATTTGACTTTGAAATGTATCCACAAATAGGCTACAAATAAATAAAGTGCAGATACTAAAAACATCTACACAATTAAATTACTACTACTGAAATACTTCATAACTGTCCACCACTGATGTTACTTCCTGTGGGTGTTACCAATGATACTAATTAAGACCGTGTTCCCTTCGAGTCAAACAGAGTCAGCAGTTATTGTGCATGTACGTACGTTGGCTAACTGGAAAGACTCTGCTACACTAAATGGAATAAAGCCTTTATACCAGTACCACACCACAGTAACCCTGGCATCCTTTTTTGGGGCAATGTTTTTGTAAAAAAAATAATAATAATATGAATTACTAAACGTTCCAAAAATAGGTGTTGAATCGTCATTGGTAACACCTACATTTAGTTAATAATGGATGCGTGAAAAAGGTCTATAGTGCAAACAGTTCATAAACATTCAAACAGGTAGCCACCACTTTGATTCCTTTTTTTTTTTTTTTTTTTTTTTTTTTTAATCAAAAATCACCAGCCCGAAAAGGCCAACGTCTTACACAGATGAAAAACTGAAAAGAAGATTAAGGTAAATACCAAATTAAATGTATTTTTCTCTTGGGGTTCAGCTTCGTAACATGATTTTGCCTTTTAAAAAGCAATATGGGTCTTTCTCGGCCCCACCTCTTTCCCATTGTTTATATTGTGTTTTAGTTTCCAAGATGGCCGCAGCACCAGGAGGGGGTGGCCTTCACACATTCAAGACACCTGTCTTGTGTCTGTCTTGTGTCTGTGTATAGTGGCCGCTCCAATGCATTTCCAATGGAAGTCCATAAGGTTTGACCAAACATTTTGCTTTATGGGGGGGGGGGGGGGGGGGCAGAACACCTCCATCAAAGCTGTGTTCAGACACAAGTCAGGTGTCAGACACAAGGCAAGTGTCTTGAATGCAGCCCAGTAAGGGCATATGTCGACCCCGCCCGCTCATAGATATATATAAACTCTAGATAGCTCACCCGCGCTGTTGGCCAATGGAGAGCGACGTCGTTACGTGGCGGCCATCTTACCTCGGGACACATAACATTGTGTCTATGGGGCATGTACTCTTAAATGACCATAACTTGCTCAATTTTCAACCGATTTTCAAACGGTTTGGTTTGTTATAAACGTCAGAGACGTCCACATACTTATATGCTTTTATACGACGTTCATATAAAAAACATAAATTAAGCAGATAAGCGACAACGTTTGTAATAAACCAACCCGTTTGTAAATCCGTCAAGATTTGAGCGAGTTATGACTGTTTATGTTTGAGCTGCCATTGAACATACTGTACTGTAGCCCCGAAGTAAGATGGCTGCCGGGTGAACGACGTCAGAAACTCCGCCTTGAGCCATCTAGTGTTTATATATATCTATGCGCCCGCTCACCTCCGCCCCACCCCCTCCTGGTGCTGTGGCCATCTTGGATCCTAAACACAATGTGAGAGGGATGGGGCCGGGCAAGGCCCTTATTCATCAATCATCCCCGGGGGGAGCTAAACGCAAGGTAGTCGCTAGAACGGCAGGGCGTACAGCCGGCGACAAACCTATAGGCCTACTGCTTAGGTAAACAAACCGCATGTCACTGCCTCGATATGAACGAACTATAAAGGACTTTGGATTGGTTCTGTAATGTGATTTATCGTTTTTTTAACAGTTTATTAACAGTTTCCACCTAGTTTTAACAACGAAAGCTGGGAGACAAGCTTGTCCTCGTTCCCTAGTTGAGCGAATACTTTAGAACAGTGGACCTGGACCTGTGAGCAGACTGGTGAGCCAGTCTGCTCACATTGCAAGTGGGTCCCCCCCCCCGGGGCCTTTCTCTGCCCCACCCCTCTCCCACTGTTTATATTGTGTTTAGTTTCCAAGATGGCCGCAGCACCAGGAGGGGGTGGGGTGGAGGTGAGCGGGCGGGGTCGACATATGCCCTTACTGGGCTGCATTCAAGATACTTGCCTTGTGTCTGACACCTGACTTGTGTCTGAACACACATTTGATGGATGTGTTCTGCCCCCCCATCAAACAAAATGTTTGGTCGGGCTTCCATTGGAAATGCATCGGAGCGGCCATTAAACACAGACACAAGACAGACACAAGACAGGTGTCTTGAATGTGTGAACGCAGCCCAGCAAGGGCATATGTCAACCCCACCCGCTCACCTCCGCCCCACCCCCTCCTGGTGCTGCGGCCATCTTGGAAACGAAACACAATATAAACAATTGGAGAGGGGTGGGGCCGAGAAAGGCCCTTATTAGGAAAACACTGCGATTTGAATGATATTAACATTAATATTAAAAATGGTATATTTTCTTTAAAACCTTGGGAAAGAAAATGTGTGTTCATAGTGATATTACCGATAGATAGGAATGTGAAGTACACTACGGCGGGCTCCATTGATCAAAGCGGGAACACATAATCGATCGATTTGATCGTTAAAATAAACATGCTCTGAAAATGCACAGCTGCCGTCGTTAAGTGGTCAGACGTGGTGGTCCGAGGCGGACGCTTTCAAGATTTTCAAGAAGTGGATCCTGATCCGGAAAATGTTGGCAGCCGCTGGTTTATACAGACCGACGTCAGTCTCGTGACGACTGCCCCGGATCGTTTGGCTGCTCCGGGAAGCGCCCGTATAGAAAACAAGTGCGTGCGACAGCGCCGTCTCAATGTTCCATCAACGCCCCAAAACGCCACCTTTTAAAGCAACTTTTAAATCAGTAAGTGTATACCTCATACATTCAGTGTGCGCTGAAAGCACTGTCACGTTGTCGACAACACAAATTGAGTTGAAGATAGTCGGCGAGCATTTTTTTTGTTTGTTCTTATATCACCCGGCAGAAGCGAACTCCATCTCACATAATTCGGGGGAAGGGGGGGGGGGGGGTATAGATAGTCGTCATGAGGAACAAAGAGCTTTTTTCAAACAGCAGTTGATGAAGAGAGGTTTTAGTTTTTAGGTTTTTTTGCAGGGTTTGTCGACGGCAAAAGCTGAAAAGGGAATTCAGCGACGACAGAGGCGCTGACACATGCCTGTGGGCGAACCGGCTTTTATTACAGGTTTCCTTTTTATGTTTTCTTTTTGTCTCGACACCATTAGAGTAAAGTAATGAAGTAATGCAAATCAAAGTGCCATATGAGAGACACACAGAGAGAGAGAGAGAGAGATAGAGAGAGAGAAGAAGACGAATAGAAGCAACAAAGCAAACAAGAATGCCCTTGAGGATGTTTGTTCTTTTTTTCCCCCTCCTCAACACGGAAGAGCTTCTGTCTGTTGGATCACGTAGAACCAAATTAACCGCAGCTCCACCATGATCGTCGCAAAGGTCTTAGTTCCGCCACGTCCTCCCTCGGCCGCTGTATAGTTATCGTCCTATCAGCACCGCCGGCCAGCTCTCTCTCTGACCCATTAATCCATAAAGAAGAAGTTGTCACCATTTGGACGGGTTGTAGCAGCAGCAGCAGCAGCAGCAGCAGCAGCTAGGGCATCCTCTCCCCCATCCCATCCCACCCAGATCCGATCCGGACCAGATCAGACCAGACCAGACTTCTCAGCAGTAGACGGACCAGTAGATGAGATTGAAGAAGATGTACGCGCCGGGGAAGATGCTGCGCGAGTACTTGTCGATGGCGTGCGTGTTCTGGATGATGTTGAGCTTCGGTATGCTCCGCTTCTTCTTGGTGGTGGTGGACTCGCTGCTCACCGACAGGTGCACCACCATGTGCTCGGGCTTCTCGGGGGGGACGGCGCCGCCGGTGCCGCCACCACCACCCCCCGTGTTGGTGGTGGTGGTGGCGTGGGGAGGGGCTCCTCCGTGGTGGTGGTGGTGGTGATGGTGGTGGTGCGCGTCCTCGTCGGGCTCCTCGTCCTCCTCGGGCACCATGGGGTCCACGGTGTAGCCCGCCAGGCTGTTGGTGTCGGCCTCACTGTAGGTGCGCATCTGGGAGATGCCGCACGTGCAGGGCAGCGACTGAATAGGGGGAGAGAGAGAGAGAGAGGGCAACGGTTCAATACGAAGGCAATCACGTCATCAACGCATTGAGGCCTGAGGACGATTCTAAAAAATGTCTTCTAAATCCTACACAGTTTTCTGAAAAAACCTATGTTTCTATGTCAGTGGTTCTCAAACTATTTCATGTCAAGGACCCCCAGAATTATATGTAATTGGCCGCCGACCCCCATCTGAAAATATGTGGGTCCAGGGACCTATACAAGCTCGTAGCACGTGCCGCGCTATGAGCTTGTAGATCTGCTATTTTCCAATAGCTAAAGTATAACATAATGCTTGAAACATAGCTAAAGTATAACATAATGCTTGAAACATGCTTAAAAAACCCTCTAAATTATTCAACATTTTTTCAACCATTTTTTATATCTTTCAGAAGATTTCAACAATAGCAGATGTGCAAGCTTGTAGATCTGCTCTTTGTAGCTTGAATAGCCAACACTAAAAATCAAAAAGTGACAGATCATTCTTTCCCGGTTTTAACGCGTAAAGTTCAAATCTCTTAATTTGATTAAATGAAGACTTGGTTATTAAGGGGGAGGCGTCATTAGGCGTCCTGTGGCACTGAGTGAGTTAACCCATTTAGACCTGAGGACGATTCTAAAAATGTCTTCTAAATCCTGACAGTTTGCTGAAAAACCCTATGTTTCTATGTCAGTGGTGCTCAAACTTGTTCATGTCAAGGAGTCCCAGAATTATCTGTATTTGGCCACAGACCCCAATCTCAATCTCTTGTTCCAGGGACCCCCAGAAGCAAAGATTTGAGTTAAAAATGTTCGCTATGAAATAATATATTCAAAGATTTGCACCAAATTTTCACGATTTTTCAATAGCTAAAGTATAACAGAATGCTTAAAACACCAAAAGGGGTTCCCGCCCAGAATGGGTTAAAAATTAGTTAGATTCGAGGAGCGGGACGAAATGAGCCGTGAAATGATATTATGCTATACAGCATGCCTACAGCACTGACTGCACAATATGATCTAATTCTCAACTATTCATGTGTCTAATAAAAGTTACACGCAATTATTACAAATCCAGACAGCCCAGAGTGTTTCTCTCCATAAAGTATCTTAGTATGACGACACGGGTAAACCGTATTCATTTACGGATAAGTTGGATACATATGATTGGAAATGGAGGCAGTACCATCAGTAGTATCATCAGAGTCAGGGAGAAACCTTGTACTGTAACTGTTAATTTTCAGTAAATGTAAAAACAAATAAAATAAAATAAAGAAAGAAGTTGGGTATTGCAATGGATCCAATGTAGTTATTATTTAGTCACAAACTTTAGTTCACGCTTTTCATTGGTTACATATTTATAATTGTTTAATATAAAACAAACAGTTAAATGACGCGCTGTGAGCTTGTATAGATCTCTGCGTGACGCTGTAGCATGTCGAAGTAGGGAAAAATAACATGCAGGTCTAAATCTCAAAAGTAGCTAGTAACTAAAGCTAAATCAAATAATTTTAGCGAAGTAAAATGCCTCTGAAATAGGCAGATGAGAAAAATCTAAATACTCAAGTAAAGTAACTGCTTAGATATTGTTTAGATAAACTCCAATCCAGCCAAATCCAGCCTGTATCAGATCTGTGCCACATCCGGATTGGAATCAGATTTGTTTTAAATAAGTCAAATACCTCAAACATGCACTTAATTACAGTACTTAAAGCTGCTATAAGCAATAACATGCCAAAACATTTCTTTGTATTCAGACAGCCAGCAATGGGTAAAACACGCCCACCTAAAGATTCTATGTGACACATCTAGGGGTAAATGGTGCATTTATATAGCGCCTTTATCCAAGGCGCTTTACATAGATTGTGCATTACATTCACCCATTCACACACACATTCATACACCGATGGCGGCAGAAACCATGCGAGGTACCAACCAGCACATCAGGAGCAATTTGGGGTTCAGTGTCTTGCTCAAGGACACTTCGACACTAACTCTGGGGGAGCCCGGGTTCGAACTGGCGACCTTGCGGTTACCATCCGGAAACTCTACCCCTGAGCCACCGCCGCCCCGGGCCACAAGCTGAATTCAGAGATGTTCCTAGAAGCTTTATACTCCTCCTAGGGGTATACTCCCCACATGCACAGTGCAAAATGTAAAAGCAGTAAAAAAATAAAGAAACTTCACATTCTGATTTAAGATGATAAAATGACACCTCCCCAGCCGCTAAAACACATCCCGTCTGATCAGGCCCTTAATGGCCTTTTCGGAGCAGTCTACTGATCATTCCCACCACGTTTCCTGAGAAGCCTCACGTCCGTGCTCAAGTTATTTGAGCTATATACCAGACAGAACAGAAGTGAGAACACACTGTGTAATCCTCAGAGGTATAGTTATGAACAAAGACGTACGCGAGGGGATTAACCCATTCTGGGCGGGAACCCCTTTTGCCAATTAATACGTTTAGGGATAAGGGGAAAGATATAGGGCTAAATGTCTTTGCCGAAAAGAGCAGATCCAAAATCGTGCGTGAGCTTGTAGATCTGCTGTTCTTTTTTGTAAGACAGAACAAAGACGATATAGGTTTCAAGTGGTTAACCCATTTTGGGCGGGAACCCCTTTTGGTGTTTTAAACATTATGTCATAATTTAGCTATTGAAAAATAGCAGATCTACAAGCTCATAGCGCGCCACCGAGTGGCGCGCTACGAGCTTGTAGGTCTGCTATTTTTGAAAAGTCGTAAAAATGTGGTGCAAATCTTTGAATATATATTCTTTCAGAGTGAACGTTTTTAACGGCCAAATACATATATTTTTGGGGGTCCTTGACATGAAACTGACATTAGAAACAGGTTTTTCAGAAAACTGTCAGGATTTAGAAGACATTTGTAGAATCGTTCCCAGGTCAAAATGGGTTAAACGGCATCTGCATGACCCTCCCAACACGCCCACACATCATTATTATGTATTTTGTTTTCAAGTTCAGTGTCGCATCAGTTCCACTAAACTCTTGTTGTCTCCTATTCTTTGTATTGTTTTGTTATCCACTTAAAGGGGCATTCCACTCATTTTCAACATTTTACTATGTCATTAATGTACCTTAGAGCTGTTGTGTGGAAATAATAAAAAAAGTTCCCCCATTCTGTGTTTCCTAGAACTGGAGGTCTGAAAATAATCATTAACATGGTGAAACACATCTTGATGATGTCATCAAGATGTGTTTCACAAAAACCTTTGTATGAAGACTACTTCATACATGGGCAATTGGCGGCCCGGGGGCTACACGCGGCCCCCGCCTTCACTGTGGACCTCATGTTAATTTCACAATACTGATGGTTTCACAATAATGATTATTGATTTCAGCTGTCACAATTCCAAACATGCAAACATGATTTAAATACGTCAGTCTAAATTAGTAGATTAATGAGTATTATTAAAATGTTATTGTCTATTTTTTCATGTCCAATGTATTTGTATTTAGTTCATAAATAAAGGCATTTGAAATGAAATAAAAATATAAATTTTCAGGATAATTAAAACAAATTCAATTCAAAATAGCAAAAAAATAGCTGATCTTGAGCTTGTAGATCGGCTATTGTTTTTGCTACAACAGTAATATGCAATGTCGCCCCCTGGAGTGAGAGTGGAAATATAGTGGCCCTCTCCATCGTTGCCCACCCCTATACTTCATCATCATACAACAGTGTCTGGTACCCCCTCCAAATTCAGAACAAACACAGGAAAGTTCTCATTCTACAACTACTCCACCAAAATGGGGAATCACCCAGTGGTCACCCAGTGGTGGAAAAAGTACTATTTTGTTTTTCTCTCTTAAAAAAAAAAAAAGTATGAATACTGCAATATAGACGTCGTATACTCTCCGTTACAGGTAAAAGTCTGGAATTAAAAATGTACTTGCTTCCATTTTCGCATTGCAACTTTTCAGGACTAGAAAGCCTGCAGTTTCTATTAGCTTGGATTCCCCTTCGGTGAAGAGCTGTGACTAGGTACAGTTGGAGGCCATCGATATTGTCCTTTTCTTTTTGCTGAGGTTTGCGTGATCTGCGCAAAACCCCTTTTGGTGTTTTAAACATTATGTTATAATTTAGCTATTGAAAAATAGCAGATCTACAAGCTCATAGCGCGCCACCGAGTGGCGCGCTACGAGCTTGTAGGTCTGTTATTTTTGAAAAATCGTGAAAATATTTATTTCAGAAAACTGGAGGATTTAGAAGGATTTTTTAAAATGTTGAGGTCAGGCCTAAATGGGTCAAATGATAAGGGACAATATCGGTGGCACCCAACTGTAATAAGACGCTAAGTAAGAATAATTAAGACGAATACTTTGAACTAGTCATCAAGAATCATAAGCAAGCTAAGAACCTAATATCAGTAGATTAGAGTATGAGGCTATGAGTATACATTATAGAGTGCTACAGTACGTGCTACGTCTACATAAAATGCTAAATTATAAATCTAATAAAATGCTAAAATATAAATCTAATAAAATGCTAAAATATAAATCTAATAAAATGCTAAAATATAAATCTAAATTTCATAAGCTTAGCTTTTGCATAATGCTTGTAAGGTCATCGAGGCTAGCACTGCTCAAAAAGCATGGAATACGGATGTGTATATTACAGGAAACTCCCGTTAAACTTTCCAACAAACTCCGGTAAACCCCCGCATTGTACCTTCACACCTGTATATTACCGTATATTAACTGTATATGCCCGCTAAACTTGAGGTTTACGGGCAAATCTAGTGCCCATAATTGCCCGTTAACTCCTCTTTTCACGCAGTGTAGTGCAAGTGCTACGGCAAGTGCTACGGGCCAAGATGGAGTCTGAAGAAGTCTGAAGACCGGCCACACAGCCAACTCAAGGTACGGCCACGGAGCCGACTTGGGGACCCAACGCAGCTCCTCCAAGGAAAACAAACAAATGAACGGAGCTGAACGTGAATCCCCCCCCCACCGCCCACCCCTTTTTTTTCCCTCACTGTATATGTTTCTTTTCCCTTTTTACCTCCATTATGATGAATTCCTGTTCTGTTCTTTGTCTATATAGAAGTGTCTATTTGTACGTCTCTAAATGTTTTTGATGAATTGAACATGGTGGACCCTATTGGAAACAAGTGTAATGCTTAATTGGGTCGTCCACTCACAGTTAACAGCCTTTGTATTGAGTTTGTGCTTGAAATGTACTGTAATTCTGCAAACTGTTAATAAATATTTCAATCAATCAATCAATCAAGAGGTGAGTTTTCAGACTATATGGCGGAAGATTGGGAGTGAGTCTGCAGTTCTGATTGCAATGGGAAATGCATTCCATAGTTTTGGAGCCAGACGGGAGAAGAGTTCGGGACGTGCTGTGGAGCGTTTTCCCCTTTGTCCCGTTTTCTACCCAACGGTGACGATATTACCACCAGTGAAACCACCAGCGCGTTTGCGTGGGATAAGCTTGGAAATCACATTAACACCATTTTGGAGGAGAGTGGGTTAATTGAATAACAAATGGCAGAAGGTTTTGTCCTTCTATAACTGCATAAGTCGATTTTATACATAGGCCTCGTCTCGCTTGGTGTGGTAACAGTATTGTACATTTTAGTCGACAATGCCGGTCCTTCCAAACTTCATGCATAATTCAAAAGCTCCAGCCGAAGAGGGGAGAACAAGAAAGACGAGAATGCAGCCCACACAATATATCTGGCAGGAAAGATGTGCTTAATCCATTGAGACCTGGAACGCATCTATGTCACGTTAGCGTTTAACCACATTAACCATTAACCCATTTTGGGGTGGGAACCCCTTTTGGTGTTTTAAACATTATGTTATAATTTAGCTATTGAAAAATAGCAGATCTACAAGCTCATAGCGCGCCACCGAGTGGCGCGCTATGAACTTGTAGATCTGCTATTTTTGAAAAATCGTTAAAATGTGCCTCAAATCTTTCCGAAAATTGTCATGATTTAGAAAAAATAAATAATTAAATTTCGACGTCAGGCCTGAATGGGTTAAATCTCCTCGACCGAAAGGAAAAAAAGAAGTACATTCCCACACACGCACACTTATGTCACCTCTTCATTGATTTATTAAAAACAGTGGAAGACGTTCCGGTCACAAGGGCTGTTCTTGAGCCCTGTAAGAAGTGTGTGCAGGAATCGACTTTTGTGTTTTGGATTTGAACTGCGGGGGGGGGGGGGGATCTGATTCCCTGCTGCAGCACAAAAGAGTGACGTGGTGTGCAAGCAGTTGGTGTAAACTGTAAAAGTAACCGAGTGAATGTACTCGTATTGTACAATATTGAGGTGCTTTTACTTTACTTGTGTGTCCATTTTTAGATGATTACACTTCTGCTCACCTACATCTCAGAGGAAGTCTTTAAAAAATATATATATATATATATTTTTTTACCGTAGCCTACTTCTCAGATTGTTCGAATGTCTGTGTCTCGCTCTGACTTTTGACCTCAGACCTTTAGACCTCCCACTATTTTCTATTACATAAACGGTTTTAAAACATCGCCAAACTGCGGCTCGATCTGCCAAACGGTGAAAACACAAAGCTAGTTGTAATCGATTTTGTTAAATGCAGTGGTTAAACCTTTGGAGCTATAATTACTCATTTGTCTGGGGACACCATGGAACCCCATCAAGGACCCCATGGAACCCCACAACCACTGAACTAATCTTCCACTATAGCAGGGGTGGGCAACTTTGACGATGGAGAGGGCCACTATATTTCCACACTCACTCCCTAGGGCCATATATTACTGTCGTAGCAAACCGACATATATATTACTGTCATAGCAAAAATAGCCGATACGTGTTTTGAGCTTGTAGATCGGCTATTTTTGCTATATTCGAATTGAAATCTTACATTTTTGCTATTTTTTAATTGGAATACTGAAAATGAAAATTTGTACGTAATTTCAAATGCCTTTATATACTTGTGTTGAGCAATGAGCTACTAATTAAGACTGAAGTAATTAAATCGAGTCATGTTTGCATGTTGTGGAATTGTAAACAGCTGAAACCAATAATATATCAGTATTCTGACATTAACCTGAGGGCCACATTAAGTGAATGTGGGGGCCGCATGTGGCCCCCGGGCCGCCAGTTGCCCACCCCTGCACTATAGGCTACTCGAGGGAAAATGAAATGTTTGGCATTCTGCCGCAAAAAAAATGTAATAGGAAAGACACGTTTATTATATCTGAGGGAAACACAAACTGTGAAGTAATAACCTGCATGCAGAAATGGCTTTGCTTTCTTAACTACTCAGGCTGGAATCCTGGAATACCCCTTGAGGTGGTCCCCAGCTAAATGATGGAGAGATGACCACATAATCTTGATCTCAGCAGGGAGAGCATCAAAATCTTTCGCTCAAGAGTTAAATTATTGTTAAACATCTGCATTACTTAATTTGCAAGAAGTCTAAACAATATTAGAGAACGTAGAAGAATTGTTAAATATGTATTTCTTTACAAAATGTTATAGCGATTTATTTTTTTATTCTTCACTATAGTCCTACTAGACCCCAAGAAATTACATCTGGCCACAGAAGATCACAGGATCTACTGAATGTGAAGGTAGCCTACTGGGGGGAAGCCACACTGTGTGTCTAATAGGCTCAATATGCCAGTTTGACACATTCAGTAGATCCCGTGATCTTTTGTGGCCAAATGTAATTTCTTGGGGTCTAGTAGGACTATAGTAAAGAATATAACATTTTGTAAAGAAATACATATTTATCCCCGTGCTCGAATGCCCCCGCCCCCTGTCAAAAACAGCTAAAATCCCTAAAACGAAAGAAAGCAGCAAATGAAAAAAGAATTACACTCACCTTTTACTTTCTCTAATAACAACCTAAAACATGAACCTTGGTTGAAAAAAAACTAAAGCTGTCCTTTAAGTACATTTTTGAGGTATTTGTACTTTACTTGAGTATTTCCAATTTCCAGCACTTTTACTTCTACTCCTCTACATCTCAGAGCCACGATTTGTACTTTTACTCCACTACAATTATTTGAAAACTTTAGTTACTAGTTACTTTGGCGATTTAAATTTTGAATAGAAAACATACATTAACCACTTCAACCCTATACATTTCGGCCATTTGAAAATAGCCGATCTACAAGCTCACAATGCGTTGCGTTGTGAAATGGGACATTCTGCAACATGAGTACTTTTACTTTTAGTACTTTAAGTACATTTTGATGCAGATACTTTTGTACTTTTACTCAAGTACATTTTCAATTCCGCACTTTTACTTGTAACAAAGTAGTTCTAAATTGTAGTATTGGTACTTTTACTTAAGTAAAACAATTGAGTACTTTTTCCACCACTGCTGGCTTCATGATTTTCACATATCTATTTGTTCTGAATAAAATCATACAGTATCATATCCATGTTTATTGTTGATACATAAATATAAAAGTGCAACAATTGGCATGTCGCACAAATGTTTTCTGCATTTCCGATGAATGAAAATAGGGAATTAACAAGAAATACGGAATCACAGTCTTTAAGTCTAGTCTTCAATTATTGATCTAGTCTTCAATTGAAAATGTTTTATGATTTTCTATAATAAATTCAAATTCACAATAGATTAATTCTCTCTCTCTCACGCACACGCACACGCACACGCACACACACACACACACACACACACACACACACACACACACACACACACACACACACACACACATCAGAAGCTTACGCTACGGTCAAACTGGATGCTTAACAGAGACGTACTATTATATTATGCAGAAAGTGACAGACGATGTATGTTTCCCTATACACTGGATGGATATATGAAATATTGTCTTCTCCAGATAAACTTCCTATGATGAGCTGACATCAACGTCTTTGCATTGGTCTTTTGCAAGCCTCCGAATTGCAGTCAACAGGTTTGACTTATGTAAACATTTTGGGATTTTCTTTTTGGCCGTAGTCTGAAAATAACCTGACTCCGCCAGATGGGGCAACAGAGAGTGCACTGGGTCCCCCCCTCCTGCTCCCATCTGGGAACTCTGGAGCAGGAGGGGGGAACCCAGTGTACTCTCTGCTGCCCCATCTGGCGGAGTCAGGTTAGTCTGAAAACCCACCTCTTCAGACTCCAATGCTGACAGCCGGTCAGCAGTTGGATTCATGAATGTAATGTAGGCTATTATTTTAGGTCTATATATTTAAAACTATATATACCAAATTTGCCACCCCACCTCAGGGGCTGCCGGACTATAGTAGTATGATGAAGTAGCTAGGAAAAAAATCACACTCGTGTGAAGTGAGCGGTGCCTTTCATCAGAATGATGACGCCTGATGATGATGATGTCAACAATATGATGTCCAATCATATGAGCACATTCCGTGCTCGGACGGACGGACGGACGGACGGACGGACGGACGGACAGACAGACAGACATACGGTCAGACGGACAGACGGACGGACAGACGACAGTACATAGGAGTGGCTGCACTGCTCAAAACAACACGCAAATGTTGCTACTTTTGGCAGCTAACCTTTGCCTGCTTTATATTTTATGCCACGTGCACAAATGTAAATAATTGTATCTTCCTTTCTTCCTCCCAATGTTTTCCTTTTGCTCTCCCTCTCTCTGCGCCAGCCCCCACCCACCCTTTTTTTTGGTCCTGAAAATAACGAGCGATGGAGCTAGCACAAAAAAATATATATATCCGGCCAGTGATGTGACAATACCGTTGATTCCCTTTTAATATTCTCTGCAGAGCAGACATGCAGGCCAGCGAGGGAAACGGCAGGCCTCAGGCCCTATGTGTCCAGCCCTGTGTCCAGAGACCCTGTGTCCAGAGACCCTGTGTCCAGAGACCCTGTGTCAAGCCCAATGCCATGAGTCATGCAGTGTTGTTTTTGGCAGCACGTTTTGGTTTTAGTCATAGTCTGTTGAATAGTTTTCATTTAGTTTTAGTCATAATTTTAGTCGCCTGGAATGTTATAGTGTTACTTAGTTTTAGTCGACTTTAATATCATAAGATTTTAGTCGACTTTAATATCATAAGATTTTAGTCGACTAAATCTACAGTTGAATTAGTCGACTCAAATGTATTTTGGCGGGCCTTGATGTCGTCGTAAAGGCTGATGTTGCGCTTGCTGAAAATAGCGACACAGCGTGACGCGTTGTGAGCTTGTAGATCTGCTATTTTCAGCATGCAACCAAGTGTAAAATGACTTATGCTGGATCTCTTAGGTCACATTCCCACCTAATACTTCGGTAGACTCGATGCGAATGGGCGGAGAAGTTGGGATTCTTGCATATTTAATTTGCTGCGGTTTGCCTTCACACTGTCATCCGCAGCAATTGGAAACGCAGCAGGGGGGACCTTTATCAATGTGTTCCATTCATAAACTAGCCTACACAGTGAAATCTATGGTGATAAAATTATACTCATAGCGTGCATGTGTCGTGCCGTCTGGGACTTAATCCCCCCCCCCCCCCCCCCCTCTCTCTCTCTCTCACTATAAGCAAGCAGCCACGCACTGTTCTTTTGGGCATGGAGGCACAGCGCTGAGTGCACTGATATAACAGACAGCAGCGCAAAATGTTTACAAGTTTATCGAGATGAAAGTCCCTACTCCCCAGTCCCCACACAGTGACAGCACTCCATGTTTACGGCACGCACAGACAGACAGCCTATTATGTAGGCTATACACTGCAGTGTTTTCTTAAGCAATTGATTAATGTACTCGTCCTCATTTCGATCAGGGCTTCAGTCTCCTCATTTGACCACGTCTATCCACGGTAACGGGACATCTTTGCGCTGCGTAAAATATGCCTTCTCCGTCTCCAACCGTGTTCAGCTCCTCACCCGCCACATTGTTTGCTTCATTTCCTTTATTTGCTGCGGATTGCATTCACACCCGCACCGAATCGAAATCAAGTGCGATTGGAAGCGAAGCGAAACCCCCGTTTTTGTTCAGAGTAGAATGCGGTTCTTTGATGCGCATTAGGATTCGAATGAGCCTTCACACCTGACAAACGAAGCACAGTTTCTGACAATGTGCAGCAGGATTCGTTTTAATCGCAGTCAAGCTTTCTGGTGTGAAGGTCACCTTAGTCCCTTCCTAACATTTTAGTCTAGTTTTTATCTGTTGACAAAATTGTCAATATATTTAGTCTTAGTTTTAGTCATCATAGCATATAGTTTTCATTTAGTTTCCATTTAGTTTCCGTCAGTGGAAAAAAGGTAGTCGACGAACATTTTTCGTCTTAGTTTTAGTCGACCAATTCAACACTGGAGTCATGGGTGTTATCAGGCCTCTAATGGCCAGTCTTGTCCAAACAAGTCCTGATGAGGAGATGAGACGTCTCATGTATGACGCAGCTGGTCCAAACACACTGCACAGATTACACCTGTCATCAGCTGATGATCTGCACCTGTGTGAGACCAAAGTAATCGACATACTGAGCCAATACAGTAAATTAATGCATGAATTACGTGAAGTGACTGCAAGTCTCTCGCACGCACACGCACACACGCGCACACACACACACACACGCGCGCGCGCGCGCGCGCGCACAGTCGCACACACACACACACACACACACACACACACACACACACACACACACACACACACACACACACACACACACACACACACACACACACACACACACACACACACTCACTCACACACTCACACACACACATTAAATGGCCAGTTTCCGCGCACAGAGGCTAATCAACTGTCAGACTGCCAGACATTGGTTTGACTTTATTGGACCAGGGAGGACATATTTAGCCATTTGGCAAAAGGCATGCCACAAACAACAGATCTCACCACTCATCACTCCTGTCGACTATCATGACGATAACGCCACTCCTCAAATGACACATCATACACGGACCGACTGCAGATTAACCAAAGTATGGCAGCTGTGTGAGTCTCAGTGGCCGTGCACAGATAGACACTAGGGGGTGCTAGAGCACCACCTCTGCCCTTGCCCTCTGGACAGCAATGTGCCCTTTTGAAAAAATAAAATAAAAAATGTACAGTGTGGACCATATGGTGACATTGATCAATTCTTGATAAAAAAAATCACACCCGTGTGAACTGAGTGGTGCAACTCCCCCCTCCCCTCTCCCCCTGCCCCCCGCCCCACCTCTCTCTCTCTTTCATTAGCAGGCAACAGTGCAGCACTATCTCTCTCTCTCTGTTTCTGGCACAACAGCGCCACTTTTGCCCCTACTGCTACTCATAGTCACATAGGTGGTTTAACACGGACATTGCTGTTCCTTGGAGTGGTTGCACCACTCAAAAAAAAGCTTATAATATATTGTTTATGCCCCAAAATCTATAAATCTCACACTATTAAGGCAACCGGCCGGTTCCGCGCGCTGCACACAAGGTGCCCTTTTTTCACTTGAGCACCTGCCCGTCTAAATGTCACTGGTGAGTCTTTTGACCCAGGAAGGACAAACATGTAGCTACGTGTAATGTTAGAGTCCACAGAAGTGAACCTTTGAAGCCTGCTTTCTCAACTCAATGTTACATTACTCTATAAGCCATATACCTCCAAAACTGGTGGGTCAAACTGAACAACCAATATCTTTGAAGTTATGATTCCCTGCTTTCATACGACATGGAAAAAAAATCCAATGGCAGCCCCTCAGTCAAATCTGGTCGCAATTATTGATGACGAAGGTGAGGACACAAATTGTGATTGCCCCCCCACCCCCCTACACACACACACACACACACACACACACACACACACACACACACACACACACACACACACACACACACACACACACACACACACACACACACACACACACACACACACACACACACACACACACACACACACACACACACACACACATTTTTTTGAGTGGTGTAAACCACTCCTACAACTGGCTTTGTTAGTCTGTCTGTCTGTCTGTCTGTCTGTCTGTCTGTCTGTCTGTGCAGAAACAATGAGCATGGTTGCTACGGTCACCCAGTTCACCCGGGTGTGATTTCATTACGTCAGACATTACGCCAGACCACAGCTGATCAGGCTATATAAGACCTTACACCACTCAGTTCACACGGGTGTGATTCTTTTTACTAACCACCTGTTTACCGGAAAATAATTCTGGACAGCATGCGCTGTGAGAGAGAATGAGTGGTCACCTTATCACCTAAAACCTGGAGTAGTCCTTTAGGATACAATTCGTAGGATTTGTGTACCATTTTGGCCTCTATAGTACGTGGCTCTAATTGGGATGGTCCATCTTACTGAATCAACCATCTTTGGCTGAGTTCTTACGTCATTTAGTTCCGACCACACATTGCGATTGGACGAGCAACATCCCCTGTGTCTGTGTATTCGGACAAGTGTCTCAGTGTCTTCTTTTAAAACGCTTTTAAAAACACATCTATATGCCAAGTGTTTTTCCTAATATTGTTTTTAACTGTTTTATTGACCTGCTATTTTCTTCATATTTTATTGTTTCTGATGTTTTGTTGTTTTGATGTTTTTATGATTCCTGTTTTATAACCTGTCTGTAAAGCACTTTGTAACTATATGTTTGGAAAGGTGCTATACAAATAAAATTCAAATTCAAAAGTTGTTTACATGCAAATTAGCCCCTGGGGATTTCAAAGTCTGAAACACTATAGGGCTACCTTAACAGACAAAGGTCAGAAAACTATAATTATCACACTTAAAGGTAAATAACAATGTTGCTAATTATGAGAGGCTCCAGTCTTTGTGTCTGGCACTGCAGAGAGAGAGAGAGAGAGAGAGAGAGAGAGAGAGAGAGAGAGAGAGAGAGAGAGAGAGAGAGAGAGAGACAGACAGACAGACAGACAGACAGACAGACAGACAGACAGACAGACAGACAGACAGACAGACAGACAGACGTCACTTTGTGCCATGATGCAAGCTTGTATATCTGCTATGTTTGAGAATTAAAAAATATATATATATCAAAAATGTTACAATACAATTATTCTCTTCTGGGGGGTCTCTGGCAAAAAACATTTCCAAACATTTCCAAACCCGGTCGCAATGACTAACCAATCAGGAAGCAGACAGGCAAATCGACCAATGACAAAGCTTCTAGGACAATCTTTGAATGCAGATTGCAGCCCCTAGATGTGCCACAGAGACTACATTGTTTTGGGAGCGTTCTACCCATTGCTGGCTTTCTGAATATCAAAAAAGAAAAAGAAAAAAAAGGTAATAACATTTTTGACATATTATTGCTAATAGCAGCTTTAAGCCCTACTCACACAGGGTTAAGACAGTTTTAGCGTTGTCCCTGTGGTGTGATATGTCCTGCTGCACGTTGACCCACGTTGACCCTAGTGATTCAATGCATGGAATTCAATGGCCCAAACGACCACACCAAAGGGTCAAGAAGGTTTTAGCTCTGCACCATGCAACCGTTTGGACCCAATGATTTGCATGGTGACCCTTTGGTGTGGTTAGGGCTTTAGACCTATTCAGTATTCTGAAATTGTTTAGTCTAGTCTTAGTCGACTAAATATCAAAAACCTTGATTCTTAATGAGTTATAATGGATTGCATTTTTCATATCGCTTTTCCAAGTGCTCAAAGCCAGGGCCGGATTAACACCTCTGAGGGCCCCTGGGCACTGAAGCTCGAAGGGTCCCCCTTCACGCGCGCACAACATTTTTGCTGTTTCGGAGCCGTTTTGGGGCAGTTTTATGCCGTTATATTGGCCTATTTCCGGTCGCCTACCCCCCCCAGAGTGACAGCCAATCTAGCGCATTGTTGCTGCTTTACACACAATTGCACTTTTCAGCTGCCCTTCTCACCAACAATAAAACACTAATCTTTTTAGACACCATTTATTTATTAGCAGGGAAATTTTCTGTGGAGCAAAAAAAAAAAAAAAAAACTTTTTTTTGAGGGGCCCCTGGTGCCCAAGGGCCCCTGGGCACGTGCCCAAAGTGCCCATATGGTAGATCCGGCCCTGCTCAAAGCGCTTTACAATGGTTCATTCATTCATACATTGGGATGTGAAGTGGCAAACAGTTGACGCCAGCGTCCTCACTTCCCACATTCACACACCAATGGTGGCGAGCTCACACCGACCGACTCATTGGAGGCAATGTAGGGTTCAGTGTCCAAGGGCACTGTCCAAGAAACAACATAACTTAACTCATGATATCATGAGATGTTGGGGATGCTGTGATATGCAATAGGCAACAGTTTGGTCATGCACTAACCATGCAACCTTTATTTATATGAAAAGATAAACTAAATGAGATGAAATCATTCCCAGAGAAGAATGTTCAAAACAACAGGCCCGAGATGTCTAAACACACATCTGCTCCCTCTGTGGCATTTGTAGTTAACACTCAGGTACAATTTTACATTTTCTTTTTTTTCGTCTGTGGAAGTTAAATACTATCGTCTCTGTCAGGTGGAAACCTCATCTGTCCAGGAATTTTCAAATGGAAAAGTAGCCGATCTACAAGCTCGCAGTTTCGAGCTTGCACATCAAGTAGGACGTTAAAATACAAAAAAAGTTAGACCATGGAGATGAGAGGTTTCTGGCCGACAGCGATGATACTGATGATACTATCTGTCTCTCACTGGGACCATGGCTAGGTCTGTCCAATCTCAACAGAATTTTGTGTCACAAACGCGTTTGACCACGTCAAATGCGTTTGACCACATCGAACGCGTTTGACCACGTCGAACGCGTGGACCTGACGTCGAACGCGCGGACCTCACGGGTCACAGACAAGCTCAGGGATAGAAGGATGAGGCTGGCTGGGCACTGCGTCAGGCACCCGGGAAATGTGGTGGCGATCAAACAGAAAGTGTGGAAGCCACGGACTCTCTCTTTTTCCCAGCATTTCGCCCAGACGGGTGTGCTTTTTCTGTGAGGTTAGGAGTTAAGGTTAGGGTTAGGCTTAGTGTTGCGGCTGATAGCAATCCCACAATGCATTGGGAGCCTGGGAGATGGGAAATGTATGACGCGCAGCATTAAAAGGACTCGTGTCCAAACGAGTGCTCAAGTTTAAAATGCTTTTACTTCGGCGTCACCAAATATTACAGTACATTGCCAATAAATATATCATAAATATGTGCAAAGAAATACGTGAGCAAAAAATAGAAACCTCTCCCAGCTCACCCTACCCCCCATGGTCAAACCAGCATTGAGGTGAGCAGTGAGTGCCAGTGGTTTTCAACTATTGGTCCGGGGACCACCAGTAGTCCTTGAGGAGGTTCCAGGTGGTCCCCAGCTAAATGATGGAGAGTTAGTAAAATATGGACCCTTGTAGATCTTGAACTCTTCCAGAGCACAACATTTATTTTACGCTCTCAAGAGTTCAATTGTTGTTATGCAGATGTTTACTACATTTACAAGAAGTCTACACACAATAAGCCTATCTCACATAATTTCCCCGCCCCCCTTAATACGCCCCCTTTCGGGGTTAGTGGTGATAGTGTGACGTCACTCCATAGACGCTTTATGTTAACAGAGGTAATTTAAGAAGTCTACAACTTTTGTTTTCTCAAGGTAAGGTTCGTTCTATCTGTTCGAGCTGATTTACCATATTGTTTGCTTCATAATAATATTGGTCTGTCACATTTTTACATTAGAAAATGTACTTAGATTCTCCAGAGAAAAAAACGTGTAAATGCTCATGTTAAAGTCACCACTATTTACCGGAAGTGGGCGTGAAAAACGGGCTGTGAGATAGGCCTATTAGAGAAGACTTGTTATTTTGATCAATGTTTGCCTGTTATCTCTCCTATGGTACCACATAGCATGGAATTGTGAACAAAATGTATCCAAACGAAAGACAACAACATATTCTAAGTTTTGGGTTCTGAGAGGCACAATCTCATCAAATGGTGGTCTGTGGCTCAAATGCCGAATACATAATTTGTTGCCTTTATATGAAAAAAGGTTGAAAAGCACTGGAGGCCACCCACAGGGACACTCCCACCAACCAATAGGGCGCCTATACATCACATCAATCAGTGCCCAAATACAAAATAGTTTGGCTCCTATACGCATAGTTTTTCAGAGGTTATGGTTGAGGGTTGAAGGTTAGGCCGACCTGGGCGAAACGTCGAAGAAAGAGGGAGTCCCGTGGGAGCCAACACAAGGCACAGCTAGGAGGGGAGAGAGGCGGTGCACCACCTACGTAGACACACTGCGGCGCGACAGCGGAGCTAACGACACTGCAGAGCTCAAAACCCTGAAGCTGGATGGGAGGGTGTGGAGGGAAGCGGTTCAGGAGTCCCGAGTCGGCGTTGGCTAGTCCGTACTCTCGCGTTGCATCATCGCATCGCATCTAAACAGGATAATAAGTGATGAAATAGTGACAGCCATAATGTGCAATACTTTTAACCACATGCATGCCTATAGCATCCCTATTCTGAGGCGGACGTTCTGAAAAAAATAAACAAGAACAAAAAGCTGATCCACAAGCTCACAATGCTTCCATAACATAAAAGACACGCCACCAAAGGGAGCTCCACTGATCTTGTTCAACCCAGATTTGGCACAAACATGGGGTTAAGTCTGCTGCTATATGCCACCAAAATGTGGATGCCAATCCCCTACCAACAGACATAAACAACTGTGACTCATTAACCACCATAAAAGATCAATTTGTAACTACTCCTACAAAATCAAACTGTTAAAGGTATATTCAGTGATTTCACTTAATTCAAATATCACTTATTCTTTCTTATTTTTTGGATAATCCTCCCTACTATAAAGTGTGCTGACCATATAAAGAGTTCCTCCCTGTCCCCAGTGAGCCCCTGGGGTCAAGAAACCCTAGTTTCGGTTTGGGCTTTGGGTGGCAAAGCCTTCATCCAATCAGGATGAGAGGGGCCTTCCTCCAATCATGATTGAGTGGGGCGGGCCTTGGTGCACGTGCTGTTGGTCTGTTGTACTTCCCCCACTGTAGAGCGTGTGCATGTGCACATCTTGTTACAGGGGTGGACCGGGGTTTTTTCCAAATCACCCAAATCACTGAATGCTCCTTTAAAGGTACATATACAGTATGTTTTATTGTGTTGATGATGTCTTGGAATATTATGTCTATGTAATCTCAATGAATTGAATACAGTCCACAATGGAAACAAGCCGTTAATTTCGCCTTTTTGTGTGTGATCCCTTTAGCACCTTTTGTATAATCGTACCACTGTACTATTTACAAACTGTTAATAAAGTAGTCAATTAACTCAGAAGCTGCCACTAAAACCCTGGGTGCTGTTGGTTTCCACCATAGTCTATGGTTGCCCCCATAGTCTATGGTTGCCACCATAGTCTATGGTTGCCCCCATAGTCTACGGTTGCCATGGTGGAAACACCCCCCCCCCCCCCCCCCCCCCCCACCCAAAACAGCTAGCGAAAATCCGCTAAAGCTAATGTCATCATCGTCTATTTAACCAGTTCAGACCGTACGACGTGTGGGAACGTCATAACTAATCCAGCCGACGGGTTGCTACACACGTCCTAGCGCATTTTCATTGCTATCAACTTTACAAAGTAAAAGCGGCCATATCTTCCCGGCACCCCAAGCTTCTATTTTGAAAGAAATGACTGTGTGCGGTAACCAGGATTTAGTGTTGAGCCGCTGACATCGGCACGTTGTTCAATCCAGCTCAATCTGAGCCGTAATTCCGAGATAAACGGCTATGAAGGTGGAGCGGCCCCAGCATTGTGTGCAGGCCCGCCATCTTGCTACAGGAAAAACACAGTGAGCATCAGGGAGGGGTGGCTAGCGACCGGGAGCCCTGCTTTACGGTAAATACCAGCAAGATGATTCTTAATTATTACAAAGCTCAAGTCCGTATATATACGTCGACGCTAGGTGGCGTCATATCCCAGGTCCGTCTATATAATGGATGAGGCCTACGGAAGGTTTTAACATTGGTCCGGTTCCTATAGCAACGCACCACCGTTCCATCTATGGCAGGGTTCCCCAATAGGCGGCCCGCGGGCCATTTGCGGCCCGCGGAGCGCCCCCTTGCGGCCCGCGGAAGAATATATATATTTTTTTGGGGGGGGTCCCAGATATAAATGGCATTAAATGGGGGTCAGTAGCCTATGCATGTCAAACTGGGCATCCTTTTCAAATGGGGTCCTGCCTGAAAATGAATTTTCAGGGCAAGACCTCGACCTCACGCATGCAGACTCGGCCCCCAGCCTGGTACCCTAGTCAAAATATGGCCCTCGAGGAAAATTAATTGGGGAACCCTGATCTATGGGATTGAAAATATATTCACAGTGCAAAGCAGTTGAAAGGAGGATTTTCAAACCTCTATAAATCGGAATCCAGGAGAGCTGTCCTTGGTGGATTTTCTGCCATCCACATTTCGGATTTCATTTGTGCCTTTGTACCGCGACGCTGCCGCCATGTAAACGCTTCTGACGAGAGGTAAAGAGTGTGTGCTAGAGTGTGTGTGGCGAGTGTGTGTGTGTGTGTGTAGGGGGGGGCAAATTCCGTCTTTTAAAGTGAATGCGTATGCTGGCACTGGGAACTGGGGTTTATGCTAACAGCTAGCGGTAGAGATAGAGTTAAGAGTGTCCCTGGCCACCTGGGATGTCATGGAATACACGTTAATTAAGTCTACAGGTGGCATTCAATGAGTCAATCAATCAATTTGCCTTAAGTTATGAGCTTGTAGATCTGCTTTTGGGCTAACATTTTTCTTAACCACTGGATGGAACCTGGTCAACAAAGTAAGAAGAAAGAAAAAATAAGAATGAAAGAAAGAAAATAACGTGAAAGAAAGAAATTAACAGAGAAAGAAAAGAAAGAAAGAAAGAAAGAAAGAAAAATATACCAAATACGTAACCTCGCGTTACCAGGCTTTCCACCTCAGAGGAAAGCCAGGTCTGTGTTAGTAATTGCCTTGTGAACCGGTCGGGAGCGGATGATATCGTTACGTCGTGTTGTAGTCATTGTTTTGTAGTCATCAGGCAGGACAATCAATCGGAACTTCCTTCTCCCTCAAACCGGAAGAATAACAATAAAAGCTCTCGTAGCCTGCGGCTTTTATTGAGAACAATCGGTTTGAGGGAAAAGGAAGTTCCGGATGACTGATGACTACCAAACAATGACTACAACATGACGTAGCGATATCACCCACTCCCGACCGGATCATAAACGAACGAAAAGGAATGCTGCCCAGGCTACCAAAGACGTATCACAAGCCAGCCTACACACGGGACAGCTCTTCATGGACAACCCTACCTGTGACCTGGCACGCTCCCTCATCTTGCGCTCGCGGCGGTCCTGCGCGGTGGACAGGTAGTTGACGGCGGCGTACTCCAGCACGGAGAGGAAGACGAAGACGAAGCTCACCCACAGGTAGATGTCCACCGCCTTGATGTAGGACACCCTGGGCATGGACGCGTTCACGCCCGTGATGATGGTGGACATGGTCAGCACGGTGGTGATGCCTGGGGGGGGGGGGGGGCACAGACAGGGCACAAACAAAGGTGTCAACTATATACGCCTTTTATTTATGTTTTTATAATTTTTATCAGATGATTTTGTAACCCATTTTTCACCCCTGTGTCAATTATCTAATGTGATCCCCTCCACACACCCTCCGCCAACCTGGGGAGAGCAACAGACTTGAACTCATGCTTCCTTCATGCCTGAGTGTCCAGATCGCTCCTTTACACTTGACAGGGGAGAGTTTCCCTGGTTGGACGTAGCGCGTGGAAGGAACACGTTATTCCAACCAGTTCCTTTCCCCTCCATCAGGCACCCCGGCTGGCCAGGGGGCGGCAGTTTAGAGACCAGGATTACTGCATGTTTTTTGCACCAAGAAGGGCTCTTTCGCCAACCCCGCCTCGGGTATGGGCACTGATGACGTGGAGGAGATGACACGCCGCCAGCACCCACAGCGTCCCCAGTGGGAATCGAACCCAGGACCTTCTAGCTGTGAGGCGACAGCACTACCAACTGTGCCACCGTGCCCCCTGGTTAGGGTTAGACGCCTTTTAACAGACAACGTCACACTGATAAGCGCCAGCATGCGCGCGCAGGCCGGCCGGCACCATATGAACGCCACCTCTCCATAAGATGCAATGGAAAAGTTCTAACTGTGCTCACGTGTAAAAAATAATAATAAAAAATGCATCATCAAGCTTCATAGGATGCTGTTTTTAATTCCCCCAGTGTTGAGGAAGAATGATTAGGGTTTTTATCGTGATCTCTCGCCCCCTTGAAGTATACAATCCTTGGTTTCTGTTGTGTGTGCAGACCAATGATACCAATACAAAGTAGTTGTCCTCAAAACCACACCTCCAGTCGCTGTCATATAGGAACGGGGGGGGGGGGGGGGGGGGGCGCTCATGATCACGGCAGCAGAGCCTGAGGCACGATATATACTTTCGAGGGACGGAGCAAAAATCTGGCTTGATGGGCTGCAGCTGTGTGTGCACGTTCAGGCGCCGTACACACTATCGAAACGAAATCGCTCTCTCTGTTTCCAGGGGGGGAGAGGGGGGGGGGGGGGGGGGGGGGGCAGAGCAGCTCGCAATTCATTTTCAATGGGAGTCACAGCCATGGAGCAGAGCTGCTCTGTGAAACCCAGTGACTCCCGTTGAAAATGAATTGCGAGCTGCTCTGCACCCCCTCCCCCCCCTCCGAAACAGAGAGAGCGATTTTGTTTCGATAGTGTGTATGGCGCCTGAACGTGCACACGCAGCTGCAGCCCATCAAGCCAGATTGATGCTCCGTCCCTCGAAAGTATATATATCGTGCGCGCGGCGCAGAGAACGGCCGGGAACAGCAGACCTCTGAGCTCTCAACATGTCACACCCACGACGCGATGTGAGCTTGTGTATCAGCTGTTCTCTGTTGCGCAATGAAGTATAAATGTCTCCTTGCTTAGGGTGCGCCGCCTCACTAGCCAACACAACAAGAGGAGGTTGAATGAACTGAAAGCAGCGCTCCCCAACACAACGGGTTTGGAGATCTGTTGGGAATTGATTACATGAACCTGCACCCGCACGACCAGTCTCAATGTTTGTAAACAAATTATTTGTCTATAGAGCCTATAGACTCCTATAGGCTCTATATGCACACAGAATAACTCTGATTACTTCCGGGCCCCATCCCTATACTTGCTTCACAGGTGTTACTCATCAAGGGCCGCTTTTTGGGGGGTGCGGACCATAGAGTATATAAAGGATAGAGACCGAACTGGAGCACTAGCCCCGCCCCCAAGCTATTCATTTCGATGAAGTTGCTCAGTGGCGTTTTGAAGCACCCGGAAGACTGCCGGAAGTACCTCCTCCGGACCTCAAATTTGAGGTCCGGGGTGACGTATGGGTGACGTAGGGAGTGATGGTCCTACGTGTTAAAGCACGGGTCCGCCTGCAGTCCTTCCTCTTACCACTAGGGCCCAGTGCTTCAACGTTGGAGCGCCTCACTGGCCCCTTGGTGCGGGCAGTGCCGTCGCACATAACAGGCACATCGCGCCAGCGAGGCCTCGCGGGGGCAGCGTCCCCCCTCCCTTAATTTTAAATTAAATTAAATAGGCTTATAAATGTTAACAATCACGTTCCATCTCAGACCTAATATCTATAGTTTTATAGTAAATGACCTACCCCTGGCTTTAAAGATGGAGTGCCGTGATTTTTTTCCACCCTAAAACATGATCATCAGTTCTTATTGTTATATAAGGAGGTATACTTTTTTCAAAAAAGTGTACAGTATTTGTTAAAATGTTGTTTTTATGTGGGCACGCCCACCAGTTCATTAAGTATGCCTGGTTTGCCTGGTGGGTGGTGATGGGTGAACTGAAGCCGCACCCACAGCTGTAGTTGTATGATAAAGGGGGAGGGGTTAGGGGAGGGGCTGATAGTGTGGTGTCACTAGATTACTGTTTATTTCATTGGCCCGTTTGACTGTCAAGGGTTCATCCTCCAGGAAGAAACCCTAAATACAAAGTTAATACACCATTGCACATAAAAACGACTCCAGGGTGTCTAATGAAGTACTGTCACCTCATAGACACATGAAAAACTGGAAAAATAAAAAAATTGTGGCACTCCATAGCTAACTCCGTGGCGTCGTAGAGACGACGCGTGGGTTCTGCCGTAGTAGAAAGGGCTGCGACGGCAAGCAGGTTTATGTATCGAGCACTGATCCATTTCCGGTTGCCGGAGTGGACTGCCGTAGCCGTCGTTGCTTAAAGGACAACTTTAGTTTTTTTCAACCAAGGTTCATGTTTTAGGTTGTTATTAGAGAAAGTAAAAGGTGAGTGTAATTCTTTTTTCATTTGCTGCTTTCTTTCGTTTTAGGGATTTTAGCTGTTTTTGACAGGGGGGCGGGGGCATTCGAGCACGGGGATAAATATGTATTTCTTTACAAAATGTTATAGCAATTTCTTTTTTTATTCTTTACTATAGTCCTACTAGACCCCAAGAAATTACATTTGGCCACAGAAGAT
The DNA here is from genome assembly GCF_951216825.1 of Electrona antarctica. NCBI lineage: Eukaryota > Metazoa > Chordata > Actinopteri > Myctophiformes > Myctophidae > Electrona > Electrona antarctica. The sequence goes on from NC_136799.1 coordinate 45,096,802, forward strand.
CACGGGATCTACGGAATGTGTCAAACTGGCATATTGAGCCTATGACACACAGTGTGGCTTCCCCCCAGTAGGCTACCTTCACATTCAGTAGATCCTGTGATCTTCTGTGGCCAGATGTAATTTATTGGGGTCTAGTAGGACTATAGTAAATAATACAAAAATAAATCGCTATAAAATGTTGTAAAGAAATACATATTTAGCCCCATGCTCGAATGCCCCCGCCCCCCTGTCAAAAACAGCTAAAATCCCTAAAACAAAAGAAAGCAGCAAATGAAAAAAAACTAGAAAAAGTGCCCTTCTGGGCACAGGTCTCCACCAGGAGGATAGGACTGTGTGAGATGTTTGGCAAAATGTTTAGGAGTAATATAAACATGTTTGCCTTGTATGGCAATTGGATGATTTGAGGCATTTTGTTCCAATCAACCGGTTTTGCAAAAATCAACCTGTTGGTGGCGCTATAACAGGCCAATGTGAAAAGGGTGGGATATATTCCTCAGCCTAGTAAGAAAATGTGTTAAAGATTTCACATAAATTGCATGCTGTGTTCATGATTTGAGGCTTTTGTTCAAAACGGGGCAATCTTGCAAACTGTGAAAGCCAATTATAGCCAATTAGGGTGGAATATGAAATATCGGACAGATCCGACTTGAGCACATGACCATAGAGATACTGTGTAACGATTTGTGAGATTTTTGGACAGAATCTGGAGGAGTAATATCCAAAAATGTGTTTTACAAAAGTCGGCCTCCTGGTGGCGCTATAAAAGGCAGATGCGGAAATTGCAGGTCAAAGGTTTGTCCTTGGCCTCTAGGGAGTGTGCATGCAACGTTTCACGCAGATCGGTGCAGTTTTAGGTAACAAATGTGAAAAGCTGCCTCATGGTGGCGCTATAACAGGCCGTTCTGGAAAATGTGGGGCAGAGGTTCATCGTTGGCATCCAGGGAGTGTGTGTGCAAAGTTTGGCATCGACCGGGTTAACGGTGCCGGAGATTAGCTGGTAACGGACGGACGGAAGGAAGGACGGACACACGGACGGACGGACGGACGGAGTGCAAAACATACTCTCTCCCCATGCCTTCGGCCTGGTGGAGACAATTAATACAACTTACAATTAAAACTATACAATTGGGTGTGGTGTTTATATTTGGTCTCCCCTTGCTCTTCTATTGAGATTTACTGTAGATCCAGTGTTTATACTTTTGGACACGACTTGTTACTCCTCTTCGTCCCCTATTTGGACACGACTTGGTTGGTTCAATTTGAAATATCTCCCCATAACAAGCCACACTATTATAGCTTGGCGGTCAAACATGTCAGCACTTGTGGTAGGAGACGCGGGTTCAAGTCCCGCGTCTCCTACCACAAGGGTTAGAAGAGGAAAGTTACATAGAGCAGCTTGACATGAACACTTAGGATTTTACTGTGCAAGGTTCCTATCTCGCTTAACACAGAACTCTCCTCTGGAGTGCATGACAAATCGCTTTTTGAAGAATCGTACATTGGCTACGCCATTGGTTCTTAAAGTGGGGGTCCTTGGGGTGAGGGGGGGGGGGGGGCTGTACCAGTGGGTCCCCATGCAGCAAAGGGTGTTAATATAAAGCGTCACAATCATTTTAACCACTTTAACCAGTATTTTTATACTTTGGCTATTAAAACTGGAACTACATATTTTGAGATGGGGGTCCGCACTTGGCCCAATAGAGATAATTCTGGGGGTCCTTGACATGAAAATGGTTGAGCACCACTGACATAGAAACAAGGGTTTTTCCGAAAAATGGTAGGAAGCCATTTTTTAATCGACCTCAGTCCAAAAATGGGTTAAACAAATAGCGGGTTTAGCGCACTATGCGTGGAAAGACGATGGAAATAAATGTCGTGGAACGTGGGCTATATGCGTCCAAAGTGTTAAGGCCACGTGCTTAAGGCTTACCCAGGGAGACTCTGGCCGGGACGGCCCTGCGGTCGATCCAGAAGGACACCCAGGACAGCATGACCATGAGCGTGGCGGGGAAGTACGTCTGCAGCAGGAAGAAGAAGATGTGGCGGCGCAGCGTGAAGTTGATGTACAGACGGTTGTACCAGCCTGGCAAAGAAAAAAACACAGAAACAAAGTACTCTGATTGATGTGTTACACCAGGGGTTCTCAACGTTTTTGGCCGGGGACCCCCGGAAATGCTTTGGCAATGTATCGGGACCCCCGCCCCGCCCCCTCCCGACCCCCAATATAAATTGACTGCTACAATAACCTTAAAACCATTTAGCAAATAGCAGATCTACAAGCTCATAGCGCGCCACTCGGTGGCGCGCTATGAGCTTGTAGGTCTGCTATTTTTGAAAAATCGGTTTTTTTTTTGAAAATAATTTGGGGACCCCCTAAAATAATTTGGCGACCCCCCGAGGGGTCGCGACCCACGGGTTGAGAACCCCTGTGTTACACTCCAGTAAAGAGTAGTGCCATTGACCCATTTAGACCTGAGAACCATTCTACAAATGCCTTCTAAAGTATGACAGTTTTCTGGAAAACCTAAATGTTTCTATGTCAGTTGCTTCTCAAGCATTTTCATGTAATTGGCCGCCGACCCCCATCTGAAAATATGTTGTTCCAAGGACCCCCCCAGAAGCAAATATTTGACTTAAAACGTTTGCTCGGAAAGAATATATATATTCAAAGATTTGTGCCACATTCTCGAGACTTTTCATATTTTCAAGACTTTTCAAAAACGGCAGACCCAAGCTGAGCTCGTGAGCTTGTAGATCTGCTATTTTTCAATAGCTAAAGTATAACATAATGCTTAAAACACCAAAAGGGGTTCCCGCCCAGAATGGCTTAGTAGAAAATGGTCTCTTACATCTATTATACATTTGAAAAGGTGTGCCCAAAGCCCAAACCACGAAAAGAAAGTCACCAGCTACTACGTCACTGACACGCTGCAACACGCTGCAACACACGCTGCAACACACACTGCAACAACACACTAACACGTCACACACTTACCCTCCGCGTCGTTCGTTCCCTATCTCCTCATGTCGCGCCGCACGGCCACACTCAACACCAACCGCGTAAACATTGTCATCGCACTGCCACTAAAGCCGGCTCCCGTCCACACTCGCAAACAATATCAATATCAATAATAAACACAAACACGCCACAAGCACCGACACCCCCGCCTAATTTGTTGCCACGTCTATGAAAACAAGCACAGAAAAAATGCCATTCAACACGCTACTTACACACACTACCACTCGCTTACAATACGCGGACCTGGCAACACTACACTCCCTCTCCCATTTGCTGAAAGCCCACCACGTGACCCACACAGGGAGGGAGACGATTGCGTGATGCTTCTATGTACAGGATTCTATAGGTCACCACTTTTGGTGTGACACACGGCTTCTGTTTACTATGCGTTGTCAACACGTGCTGAGTTGACAAACATTGACCGATTTCGGAGAACACTGAGAGTTTATCCTTGAGTAATTAGGCTGTGGAAGTATTCACACTAGGCAACTTTTGCATTTATTGGGATTGGCAATTTGGGGAGAAAAGGAGGAGGAGGAGGTGATCAAGCTCCACAACACCACATTGGTAGGTAGGCTCAAGGCTGCATTTATTTTCCTTCTTTTTCCTCTCGAGGGTGCATGGGATGATGTGAACCCCTCCAGCAGGCTAGGGAGCACCGCTCCCGTTAGCGGAAAATGACCGCGGGGTGCGGGTTGCCAGGTTTTTTTATAAGTAAAGTATTTACATTCAATTAAAAAAACATATATATATAATACATTTTAATTTACGTCATATTTAGCGGCATTTCGACCTAATTTCTCTGTTCTTTGTCAATGGCAAATATTGAGACGTGTGGGGACTAAAGCTGTATATAGGAGGGCCCTCAAACACATTATTTGATAACTTTTCATAAAAAAAAATGTGTGCTACTAGCCGCCATTACATACACAGTTAAAATAATAAGAAATTTGCGCCAACGACTGCGTCGACACCTGGCGTGGAACAAACGGGACGAACCGAGGCGCATATATGGATAACAACAACAACACTACACGCGCGCTGCAACACAAAACAGCTGCATACAACGCGTGTCACTGTGCACTTCTGTATCTGTGGACTTCTGTATCGCAACGCGGGGCAACGCAACTCTGGGATGAGCGGGCCGAAGGCCCGCGAAATTCTAGTTACTTACAAGTGAAAGTCCTGCATTCAAACGTTGCTTGTACTTTAAATGTACTTAAAGTGCCAAAAGTAAAATGACTCATTAGCCTATGCATGCAGAATGTCCCATTTCACAAATACTTGCAACATATCTAGAATATAGACAATCTATACAAGCCAAATAACCAAAGTACAACACAGCAGAGCTCAGGTGGTGTGCATGTTTGTATGTGTGTATGTTTTGTAACATTAAATTAAATTTGCAAAGTAACTAAACATTTCAAATAACTCTAGTGAAACAAAAAAGTACAGAGTTTGCTTCCGAGGTTTAATGTCGTAGGTGGAATATAAAGTATTGAATGTATAACCTTCCAGCACTGTTTTATTGTTTTTTAATAACACTTTGGTGCCCGCTCTATTCATTAATTATATTTTTTTAAGATAATAATAACAGCTGGAGGTATGACAGTTGGCACAGCACGATAGTTTGTGTTTATCCCATTTTGGGCGGGAACCCCTTTTGGTGTTAGCATTATGTTATGCTTCAGCTATTGAAAAATAGCAGATCTACAAGCTCGTAGCGCGCCACCGAGCTTGTAGGTCTGCTATTTTTGAAAAATCGAAGAACGACTGACATAGAAACATGGCTTTTTCAGAAAACTGTCGGGATGTAGAAGACATTTTTAGAATCTGATCTCAGGTCAAAATGGGTTATTTTGTACACATTTTTGTATACCACCATTAGGCATTGTTCAGTGCTCGTATACCAACATGCTAATTTTACAACACCTGTCCACAGCGGGCTTCTGAAGAACACACGGGAAGGCTGTGCATCCACAAAATACTAAACACCAAAATGTCTACAGGGGGTATTAGCGCGAGAACAATATGGTGTTCCTCTGTGAGCCGTGAGTTAATACCTCCATTAAAAACAATATATATTGTCGCTCTCGGGTGGAAACCTTGTATGTCTCCAAAACGGTTCCTGTTTCTAGCCAGAGCGTGGCCAGACTATAATGTCATTGCGTAGATCAGTGTTGATGTCGTCGACTAAAACTAAGACGAAAAATGTCCGTCGACTACCTTTTTCCACTGACGAAAACAACATGGAAAACTAAGCTATGATGACTAAAACTAAGACTAAATATACTGACAATTTCGTCGACAAATAAAAACTAGAATGTTAGGAAGGGACTAGTGGACAAGAGATCCAGTATAAGTCATTTTACACTTGGCTTTGCATGCTGAAAATAGCCGATCTACAAGCTCACAACGTGTCACACTGCGACGCGTTGTGAGCTTGTAGATCGGCTATTTTCAGCAAGTGTAAAAACAGTCATTACGACGGCGCCAAGGCCCGCCAAAATACATTTTAGTCGACTAAATAAACTGTAGATTCAGTTGACTCAAACTAGACTAACACTAAGACATTCCAGGTGACTAAAACGTGACTGAAACTAAATGAAAACTATTCTATGACTGAAACTAAAAGGGCCGAGGGCATCTTTTATTTCTATTTTGTTGCAATGGCATTTTTGCCTTGTTTCCAGGCTTTTACTTGTCGGGAATTAAGGAATTGTGAAATACATTCTTAATTGTGCAGGCTCATCAATGGTGATGCACAGAGAATAAGTGCATACAGTAGAAGTCAAATAAATAAGTTTATTTTTCATTGTTTCAATAGTATAAAACACACATAGCATACAGTGAGTCAGTGACTACTAACATTCACTCTCCAATCTTTTCAGAACTAGCAAAATTAGCAGATTTGCAAGCTCGTAGTTCTGCTATTTTTGCTACTTTTGTTTGACACGCACAGATACTAGCGGTGGGTGTATTGGGAGGTCGGCTTCATTATCTCCGGTTCTTTTACGGTGCGCGGGTCCTTCACATTGGACCCGTGAAGAGAAGACCTACTGTGCAGTGTGTGTAGAGAACATTTTAACCCAGTTAGACCTGACGATTCTACAAATGTCTTCTAAATCCTTTCTGAAAACCCTATGTTTCTATGTCAGTCGTTCCCAAACATTTCCATGTCAAGGACCCCGAAAATGATCTGTATTTGGCCACCGACCCCCCATCTGAAAATACGTTGTTCCAGGGGAGCTCCCAGAAGCAAAGATTTGAGCGAAAAACGTTCGCTCTGAAAGAATATATATTCAAAGATTTGCGCCACATTTTTCACGATTTTTCCAAAATAGCAGATCTACAAGCTCGTAGTGCGGCACTCGGTGCCGCGCTATGAGCTTGTAGATCTGCTATTTTTTCAATAGCTAAAGTATAACATAATGCATGCTTAGAAACACCAAAAGGGGTTCCCGTCCTGAATTGGGTTAAAAATGGAGATACAAGATTTACGCACGTCGGCAGAGGTGACAACCGCATGTGCCGCTGGATATAAAGAGTTTAATAATAATAAAAAAAACATTCTCCAAGGGGAATCCAAACAGCAGGGGAACTGACAGTTTCATGGAAGAATTGCAGTCTTCTGCACACGCTCAACAGTGGCGTGCACAGACATTTAGAGGGGCAGGTGCTCAAGTTAAAAAAGGGCACCTTGTGCAGCGCGTGGAACCGGCCGGTTGCCTTAATCTATTTTGGGCGGGAACCCCTTTTGGTGTTAGCATTATGTTATGCTTTAGCTATTGAAAAATAGCAGATCTACAAGCTCATAGCGCGCCACCGAGTGGCGCGCTATGAACTTGTAGGTCTGCTATGAAAAAAAAAAAAAAAAAAAAAGGGGGGGGGTTTTTTCTTCAAAAGGGCACATTGCCAAAAGGGCAGGGGGTGCTCTAGCACCCCCTAGTGTCTATCTGTGCACGCCACTGGTTTCATGGAAGAATTGCAGTCTTCTGCACACGCTCAAGGCCATTTTTAGACCGGCGCTTGACAACTAATGACTTCAAATCAGGCCTTGTTCCCGTTTCCTTTTGACCTGGATGAATTTCCATTTCTTGGGACGCTTTTTTTACTGTCACAAACAGCCAGGCTAACAGCAAGACCAAAATACACTTTAATCCATTCCCAACGGGAACCCCTGTTGGTGTTTTAAGCATTATGTTATACTTTAGCTATTGAAAAATAGCAGATCTACAAGCTCATAGCGCGGCACCGAGTGCCGCGCTATGAGCTTGTAGATCTGCTATTTTTGAAAAATCGTGAAAATGCGGTGCAAATCTTTGAATACATATATTCTTTCAGAGTGAACGTTTTTAACTGAAATCTTTGCTATGGGGGGGTCCCTGGAACAACATATTTTCAGATGGGGGTCGGCGGCCAATTACATATCATTTTTGGGGTCCTTGACGTGAAATAGCTTGAGAACCACTGACATAGAAACTGTCATGATTTAGAAGACATTTGTAGAATCGTCCTCAGGTCTAAATGGGTTAATATAAAAAAACATTATTAATGCTATAACCCTAATCCTAATTATTTTCTAATTAACCACATGAGCCGTACCGCAACTATTTTGGAGAAATGTTCAAAAATAGCACAAGACGTACACGCTCGCAGCAAGGCACGCTGTGAGATTGTACAGTATATCTGCTATTTTATGAATAGCCAAGGCAAAAATCTAAAATGTTTATATCTATTTTCAGTGCCAGGGACCCCCGCAGATGTACAAGCTTGCAGTGTGGCACAAAGTGACGCGCTGTGAGCTTTTAGATCTGCTCTATTTTTCCCAAATAAATAAGCAGATACAAATGAATGGAATGGTTAAAATGATTGTGATGCTATATTAAAAGGGACACTTCACCCTTTTTGCTAAAAAATACATGTTAATGACGTTTAGAAGATTTAGAACAGATTTCCTGGCCAGTTTGACCCCCACAAGGACACCTGCGGGTCCCCCACAAGGACCCCGGACCCACATTTGGAAATATATGACTACAGTATATCTCCAAATGTTAATGTTTTGTCATCATTAAAATGCCCTACAGTACTTCATCATACTGTACAAGAGTGTCAGGCTATAGTAGTGAAAATGGCCGTTTGTCCTTTGTCACGTTCGTCATTACGATGCAAAATGAATGATCAAATCAAATTTGATTTGTATAGCACATTTACAAACACTAAAAAAGTAAGTAGCCTTGCCGAGCCACTGTATTTTTAAATCTCTGCTGGATTGGAATCCTGCAACATAATATATGTAGGACACGCTCCAGTGACTGTCTCACAAAGTAAACACCGAACTGGGGAAAAAAACAGCCTTTAGTTTTAGCTAATATCTAGGCGCTCACTTCCACGGCAGTGCGTTGGTCCGCCATGCATTGCGCCCAAGGGGCCAGTGAGGCACTCCAACGTTGAATAATGTAACCTCAGGGCTCAGGTCTTTAGTGGCGTTTTCTTTCAGCGTCTGTGCAGTGACAGTCCTGTTGTTATACTGTAGGCTATGTCTGCGACGCACGGGTTAGTCTTTCTTCTCTCCCTTCAACCTCTCCGTCTCCTCTCAATCTGCCATGTCGCACACGTGTGTGACAAATGAATGGCATCGATGCGATGCTATGTGCGGTGGTCGGAACACCCGGGACTATGCGTGCTTGCCAGTGATATTATTAGCCTTTAAGACAGTTTAGAAGCACCGTTTTTGACAAATAAAAGCCGCGTTCAAAGACATATTTGACGTGCATTTAATGATGGCGGGTTGCGGGCCAGGTCGAGTTGTGAAGATTGATGTGGTGCTGCGGGGCGGGCTGGGCAGAGTCAGACTATTATCACATGCGGGACCTGCGGGTCATGAAAAACCCTGACCCGCGCAACGCTAGCGGGTGACAGGCCGTGAAGGGTTTTACAAACTAATGAAAGAACCTTAAAAATCCATTCCAAACTTAACAGGGAGACATTGAAGAGCAGCCAGAATTGGGGTGAGATATGGCCCAGTGAGGAGGCAGGCGCCTGTGTTCTGGACCAGTGTTGACTAGCGTAGTCGACTAATGCTATGACAAAAAAAAATTCGTCGACTACCTTTTTTCACTGACGAAAACTAAATGGAAACTAAATCAAAACGAAGCCATAATGACTAAAACTAAGACTAAATGTGTAAATGTTTTGACGAATTGAAAATGGTGGGCCCTATTGTAAACAAGTGTAATGCTTTATGGTGTCGTCCACTCCCTGTTAACAGTTGTTGTATTGCGTTGTACTGTAATTCTGCACAAAACTGTTAATAAATCAAGCAATACAAAAAAAACAGATTTGACTGAGACTGAGAGCCTGCCATCACGCAAATTCCAGCTTAACCTTTTTTTTCCCCCCAAAATGAGTTAACACAGGCAGACTCTTCACATACTAGAGCATGTCTGAAATAAGTGTCAGAGCTGAAATTGACATGTAGACATAAATGCTTAAACATGTAGCTGTGTGTAATGTTAGAGACCACAGAAGTGAACCTTTCAAGCCTGTTTTCTCAACTCGCTATTTTCTGCAAGACATTACTCTATAAGCCATATCTCCAAAACTGGTAGGTCAAACTGAACAACCAATATGTCAATTTGAAGCTATGATTCCCTGCTTTCACGTGCCTGATGGTGTGTGTGTGTGTTCAATCAATTCTGCTTGTAGATCTGCTATTCCTGCCTTACGATCAAAAGTATGGACTTGTATTTCTTATCTTGTACTGTGCAGTGGCCGTGCACAGATAGACACTAGGGCAGGGTTCCCCAATTAATTTTCCATATTTTGACTAGGGTACCAGGCTGGGGGCCGAGTCCGCACGCGTGAGGTCGAGGTCTTGCCCTGAAAAATCTTTTTCAGGGCAGGACCCCATTTGAAAAGGATGCCCAGTTTGACATGCACAGGCTACTGACCCCCATTTAATGCCATTTATATCTGGGACCCCCCCCCTTGCGGCCCCCTTGCGGGCCGCAAGGGGGCGCTCCGCGGGCCGCAAATGGCCCGCGGGCCGCCTATTGGGGAACCCTGCACTAGGGGGTGCTAGAGCACCACCTGCCCTTGCCCTCTGGACAGCAATGTGCCATTTTGAAAAAATAAAATAAAAACAAAAAGAAAGTACAGTGTAGCCTGCAGTATGTGGACCATGATTGATAAAAAAAAGCTCCTAATATATTATTTATGCCCCAAAATCTATAAATCTCACACTATTAAGGCAACCGGCCGGTTCCACGCGCTGCACAAGGTGCCCTTTTTTCACTTGAGCACCTGCCCGTCTAAACACTTCCATTATGAAGTTTTCCAAAACAAACCAGCGCGCGCTACTGTTTGCTACAAAGCGACTGGAAGGAAGAGGTTTACAGAAAGCCTACCAAGTAGCCAATCATATGACCCGATCAGCGATCACCAGGGGGCAGCGACAACACACACACACACACACACACACACACACACACACACACACACACACACACACACACACACACACACACACACACACACACACACACACACACACACACACACACACACAAAATAGCCTTTTATATATAATGCTGCGCACATATATTATATATATTTAAAAAATACCCAGCAACATTTTTGGGAAGGCTAAGCCTTGCCTAGCCTTACATACCCGCCGCCTATGGTTCCAATGGATGCAATTTAAGCACTTTTCATGTTTTTATTGGTTAAATATAATCGTAAATATAATTGGTTAAATTTAAAATAATTTCACCTTTCAACAGAAAGGTGAAAATGAAACAATGTCAGAAAACAAAAAGAAAATTCAAATAAATCCAATGGCAGTCGCTCAGTCAAATATGGCCACAAATGTATTGACAATTTTGTCGACAAATAAAAACTAGACTAAAATGTTAGGAAGAGACTGCTATTTTGTAAGTGTAAAATCAGTCATTAGGACGGCATCAAGGCCCGCCGAAATACATTTCCGTCGACTAAATCAACTGTAGATTTAGTCGACTAAAATAGTATGATATTTACTCGACCAAAACTAGACTAGACTACCACCTAAACCATTCCAGGTGACTAAAATGTGACAAAAAATAAAATGTAAACTATTCAAGAGACTATAGGATTAAAACGAAAATCTAAATTTGCTGTCAAAATCAACAGTCTTCTGGACCAGCTGCAGTGCAGATGGCTAAGTGACGCCTGATCGATGCCTGTATATTATAATGAGTTGCAGTAGGAAACAATGCCGCCAATAACCATCTATCTATCTGTTTTTTTTTTTTTCGTTTTTTTTAGGTAGGCTTTAATGACCTGATGGTGTGTGTGTATTCAATCAATTCTGCTTGTAGATCTGCTATTCCTGCCTTACGATCAAAAGTATGGACTTGTATTTCTTATTGTCTCCACCAGGCCGAAGGCATGGGGAGAGAGTATGTTTTGCACTCCGTCCGTGTGTGTGTGTGTGTGTGTGTGTCCTTCCGTCCGTCCGTTATCAGCTAATCTCCGGCACCGTTGGCCCGATCTATGCCAAACTTTGCACACACACTCCCTGGATGCCAACGACGAACCTCTGCCCCAAATATTCCTCAACGGCCTGTTATAGCGCCACCATGAGGCCGATTTAGGCAAAACACATTTCTGTAGATAACTCGTACACATTTTATCCATACATCACACAATTCGGTATACACTATCTCCATAGTCATGTGATCAACACAGATCTGCACAATTCCCCATCTTCCATCCTGATTGGCTAAGATTGGCTTCCAAAACTCACATTATTGGTCCGTTTCGAACAAAATGCCACAAATCACAAACACAATGTCCAATTTCCATGAAATTATACACGCACATTTCCACTAGGCCGAGGACGACATGCCACATTTGTTTTCCCAAATCAGCCTCATGGTGGCGCTATAACAGGCCAATTCCTGTTTTTACCTATAACTGCATCGACAACTTATGTATGTGCATTGTGCACTCCCTAGAGGCCATGGAAAAACATTTTCCCTGCATCCCTCCACATCTGCCGGTTATAGCGCCACCATGAGGCCGAATTCTGCAAAACACATTGTTTATGTTAGTCGCACAGATTTCATCCAAATCTCACGCAAATCGGTACACATGATCTCTGTAGTCATGTGATCAAGACGAGCCTGTTGGATTTCTCAGATTCTACACTGATTAGCTAAGATTGCCTTCCAAAGTTCTCAGGAGTAGCCCGTTTTGTACAAAATGCTGCACATGTCCTTCTCATCCAGAATTCTATCCTCAGAGATGCTATGAGTGATCTGGCTCTGCATTTCCTCAACAAAATGAAGACAATTGTTGCAAGAAACAAACAAACAAAAAAACATGTTTATATTACTCCTAAACATTTTGCCAAACATCACACACACTCCTATCCTCCTGGTGGAGACCTGTGCCCAGAAGGGCACTTTTTCTAGTCTTGTACTGTGCAGTGGCCGTGCACAGATAGACACTAGGGGGTGCTAGAGCACCACCTGCCCTTGCCCTCTGGACAGCAATGTGCCATTTTGAAAAAAAAAACAAAAAACAAACAAAGTACAGTGTAGCCTGCAGTATGTGGACCATGGCGACATTGATAAAAAAAAAGCTCCTAATATATTATTTATGCCCCAAAATCTATAAATCTCACACTATTAAGGCAACCAGCCGGTTCCACGCGCTGCACAAAGTGCCCTTTTTTCACTTGAGCACCTGCCCGTCTAAACACTTCCATTATGAATCATTGTGGGAACCAAATCGGTGATAAGAGGAGCTGCTGTATTCATCAATTGATTCATCTATTTATTCACTGCGTTCTCATTCAGATTTGGCATAGAAGTGGCTTTTAACGTAAAGAGATGGCCTGTCTGGTACAGTATGCTTACCGGTATCTATACTTAAAGGGGAATTTATCCCTAAACCTTTTTTTACAAAAGTAAGTTTTATGTATATTGACCAAAAAAAAATATTAAAACAAAAATAAAGATATAGGGGAGCTGGGGCTGGGGCTGGAGCTGGGGCTGCTGCTGGGGGGGTTTAACATCAGCTCACGTAGACCAGGAAGAGTGCAGTGTCAACAATGCATGGAGTGTTGCTGTCACATCATCTAGAACAGATGTGAACAAAAAACAAAAACCAACTGCGCGATTGAATAGGAGTTCTAGCGTTAGACCCCTCCAGCCCCAGCTTCATCTCCAGCTCCCCTATATTTTTTTGGTCAATATACATAATTATCAACTTACTTTTGTAAAAAAAAGGTTTAGGGATAAATTCCCCTTTAATAAGGTGTTACAATGAGGTGACATCATGCATTGAGCTCTCTCGTTTGATTTCCCAACCCAGCTCGATCCGCACGCACCACACACACACGCTGTGGTGGACTTGTAGATCGGCTATTTTCAAATTGCCCTTGAATATGTATCTATGGCACGAATGGCTACAATTCCAAGTGCTTGTCACGGTTGGGCGTCACATAAACAGTTGAAATATGATTATTAGAACGACTTGGGCAAGCAGAGCGTATGTATGTATGTATGTATGTATGTATGTATGTATGTATGTATGTATGTATGTATGTATGTATGTATGTATGTATGTATGTATGTATGTATGTATGTATGTATTTGGTTAAAATGGATAAGGTTTTAAAAAAAGGCAAAAGCATGCTCTGTTGCACTGGCCTAAAAGTGGGTCCTCTAAAACTGCTTCAACTTCTGAGAATGTGTTTGGTTCATTAGCCACCAGATGGCATACCTTATAAGTATGTATGTATGTATGTCTGTATGTCTGTATGTCTGTATGTATGTATGTATTTAAAAGGGGGGCTTTTTTGTAAAATCCCAGCCTACCATAAGTATGTATGCATGTATGCATGTATGTATGTATGTATGTATGTATGTATGTATGTCGGGGTAAGAATGGTGGTCCCTTATTGGCCGTTGATAGTGACGTAACTAAGGTACGTTTGGTTGGTATAAGGTCAATAACGGGTGTAAATGATTTAGAACAGCAGTTGTAATAGACATTACTTAGTAGCAGTACTTGCACGCTCTGCTTGGCGCAAGTTGGCACCTCGGCAGACAGCATTTCTAGTTACTTGCGCAAGCAGAGCGTGCAAGTAATGTTATCAGTCAGGTGCTACGATGCGTATGTCCCTTAGCAGCACATGGTATGACGTCATATGCTGGCACGAAGCAGACCGCGCAGGTATGTTTTCCGTCATGCTACGAAGCGTATGTCCCATGACATGATGAAGATATGTACCAAAGTCCCTTAGCAGCAAATTATATGACGTCATATGCTGGCACGGGACATACAGAAGCAGACCGTGCAGGTATGTTCTCCGTCATGCTACGAAGCGTATGTCCCATGACGTGATGAAGATATGTACCAATGCCAGGTTTAATTGGTTTACGATGGTGACGTAATGATGTTATGTTTCAGTGTCGGGTGGATTAAAGGGACATACGCATCAAACCACCCGGGTAACCACATTATACCACTAACCAACTCAGAAATGACATATACATACATATAGACATATACAGACATTATGAGCATATGACGTGATGAATATATGTACCAATGCCAGGGTATAATTGGTTATCGATGGTGACGTATAACGATGACATGTTTCAGTGTCGGGTGGACTAAAGGTAATGCCCCTATGTATACATGTATGTAATCTGACACCACTGCCATAACAGGCATAAGTAATCATTACCATACTTCAAAATACTACTTTTTTCCCTCCAAAAGCAAGGTACGTAGCAAATAGCTAAACCTAATAATTCAATATTGCAAACGTTCTTTCACAGAGAGGCTGAGATTTGAAAGTTTGTAGCGGTCTACAGTACTTGCACACTCTGCTTGCGCACTAGTAGGCCTACTTGTGTGCAACAAGCAAATAGGCACTCGACAGAGTACAGTTCTAGTTATAATTATTATTATTTCTTTATTATTTGTGTGTGTGTGTGTGTGTGTGTGTGTGTGTGTGTGTGTGTGTGTGTGTGTGTGTGTGTGTGTGTGTGTGTGTGTGTGTGTGTGTGTGTGGGGGGGGGGGGGGGGGGTATGCAGGCACACATACAGTTGGAGGCCATCGATATTGTCCTTTTCTTTTTGCTGAGGTTTGCGTGATCTGCGCAAAACCCCTTTTGGTGTTTTAAACATCATGTTATAATTTAGCTATTGAAAAATAGCAGATCTACAAGCTCATAGCACGCCACCGAGTGGCGCGCTACGAGCTTGTAGGTCTGCTATTTTTGAAAAATCGTGAAAATATTTATTTCAGAAAACTGGAGGATTTAGAAGGATTTTTTTTTAAATTTTGAGGTCAGGCCTAAATGGGTCAAATGATAAGGGACAATATCGGTGGCACCCAACTGTAGGCACTCGACAGAGTACAGTTCTAGTTATAATTATTATTATTTCAGTATTATTTGTGTGTGTGTGTGTGTGTGTGTGGGGGGGGGGGGGGGGGGGGGTATGCAGGCACACATAGACCTCAAAGGGGGCTTGAGCCCCTGCCATTTTTACCGTCTGTCTCCAGATGAATTCAACATTTATGGTGAAAGGAATGCGAACGCCCCGCTTTCCTGTCCACGCCGTGGGCAGAATTCAAGAGAATCGCCTTTTTTATCCAAACTCTCCTGGACTTTGAATGCAGCATCTTGTGATGACGGAATCGCACTGAATCCATGCCACGCGCAAAAGGGCTTCAATAGCGTCTCTGTCAGGTGCCAACCTCATTATGTCCAAAATGGTTATACTTTTCAAGGATTCAAATTCCAAAGTAGCAAAAGTAGCACATCGCCCTGCAGCTCGAAGCCCGTCGCTTTGTAGATCTGCTATTTTGGCTGCTTTTGTGTGACGGTGATCAAGTAGGGCGTTAAAGATGGAGTGCCACAATTGTTGTATAATAACTTAACTTAAAAAAACTGGACTTAAAAAAAAACTTAACTTAAAAAAAACGTAACTTAAAGAAAAAAACTTTAAAAAAAAACTTACAAAAACGTAACTTAAAAAGAAATCTTAAAAAAACACCTAAAAAAAAACAGAACTTAAAAAAAACCTTTAAAAAGTACGTAATTTATTCTAATTGTTGTTATTGCAATTTACGAGCTGCATTCGCTTCCCGCGTTCGCGCGTCTTACTTGTTTTGTGCAATGATGTCTTCTCTTTGTATTTAGGGTTTCTTCCTGGAGGCTGAACCCTTGACAGTCAAACGTGCCAATGAAACACTGGTAGTGTGACGTACAATTATCGCACGCACCCGCACGCACCTCCCCCTCATTGTCATTGTTTTCCTAAACACTACAACCTTTGTGGGCAGAGCTGCCACATACACACGTGTGAACTGAACATGCATGGTGGCAGTATGCTCTGTGCCTAACTGTGTGACAGCTGTCAAACAGTCATTTCACACATTACCAGTTCACAGCAGAGCAGACGTCCATTTGATTGTTTTTCGTTAGCGTGGAAGCAAGTAGATTTCACGTCGGGTCCTCAGAGGATTAAGGAAACCACAAACCAGCCATATACCTGCTCTGCTGTCCAGCTGCTCTGCTGTTCTCAAGGAAACCAGGTTTCTTTTATAATCACAGTGGTGGGGCTTTGATTCAGAACAAGTTCTTCCTGGCATAATCTCTCTAAGGGGCTGCTCCTTGGCCTCAAAAACGTTGAAGGTGTTTGTTTAGCAACCGGGTTAGCCATAGCCACATGATTGACAACAACGTCATCTGCTTTCCTACTATTCTGATTGGTTGGTATGAACCAATAGCTGAAGACTGTTCCAGAAACTGACGGGAAGGGCTTTCAGTCTGAATAATGAAGTGAAACGAAAGGAAAATTCAGATTCAGAGTGTCAGGCTACCAGACCCGAGCTAGCAGATGTGATGCGTTGTGACATCACTACTTCTTGGGGAGATACAAGTGGGAGCCTCAGCCTATAGAGCGGGTGAATGACATCATCCTATTGGAATGCAGTTTCTCTGTCGGCCCGGTAGGATGTATCATCTGTTTTTTTGTTGTTTATTTTTCCTCCGGTCATGTGATCCACGTGGTGCATGGTGTCACAGAGAACCCCGGAAACAAATGGTGACTCATAGGTTAGCGAACAGCGCCATCTAGCGTTCAAAAATAAACTTCTGTAACCCGTAATTGGCAGTCAATGTTAAATGCAAAATGTAGGAAACCAAAAAAAGGGATGTTTTACCCGTGACCGTGCCCCATACAAATGGGTCCTGATCTCGTGGGAAACTGTGCCCCATACAAATGGGTCCCGAACTCGTGGGAAATCGTGCCCCATACAAAAGGGTCCCGATCTCATACAAATGGGTCCCGATCTCGTGGGAAACCGTGCCCCATACAAATGGGTCCCGATCTCGTGGGAAACCGTGCCCCATACAAATGGGTCCCGATCTCGTGGGAAACTGTGCCCCATACAAATGGGTCCCGATCTCGTGGGAAACCGTGCCCCATACAAATGGGTCCCGATCTCGTGGGAAACCGTGCCCCATACAAATGGGTCCCGATCTCGTGGGAAACAGTGCTTACCCAGCTAAATGAGGTTGGTAACCAAATGGAGCCTTATAGATCCTTAACTATTGAGAGCGTAAAATTAAACCAAATGGACCCGTAAGTGGGAAACAGTGCTGTAGTGCAGTGGTTTTTCAACCGGTGGTCCGGAGTCCACCAGTGGTCCTTGAGTGGGTTCCAGGTGGTCCCCAGTTAAATGATGGAGTTGGTAACCAAATACCATAAAAGACCCTTAGAGTTACATTATTGTCAAACATCTGCGTCACTTAATTTGCAAGTCCAGTACACAAAATTAGAGAACGTAGAAGAATTGTTATTTTTATTAACGTTTGCCTGCAGTCTCTCTGGTACCAACATCAATGGAATTGTGGAAAAAAATCTTCGACAACAACAACAACAATCAACGACAACCAAATATTTTAGTTTTCGGTCTGAATCCGCATCTCCCTTAGAGATAGGGTGAGAAGTTCAGTCACGCGGGGGATACTCGGAGTAGATCGAGCCGCTGCCTCTTCGCCTGGAAAGGAGCCAGCTTAAGTGGTTCGGGCATCTGGTTATGATGTCTCTCGAGCGTCTCCCTAGGTAGGTCCTCGATGCACGTCCCACTGGGAGGAGACCTCTGGGCAGACCGAGGCGCAGATGGAGGGATTACATCGACTCACTGGCCTTGGAACGCCTCGGGATCCCCCCAGGAGGAAGTTACTAATGTTGCTCTGGAGAGGAATATCTGGAGCACTCTGGTGGAGCTGTTGCTGCCAACATGTCTTCAACAGGTCTTCTGAAGACCTGTTAGGTCGAAACATGTTGGCAGTTCCTCATTTTTTAACCTTGTGTGCCCGGATCCTTCTCTTTTTATCAGATTTTGTACACATTTTGAACTTGTGAATTGGCACATTCTGCACAATGAGTACTTTTGATGCCGATAATTTTGTACTTTTATTCAAGTACATTTTCAATTCCGTACTTTTACTTGTAACAAAGTAGTTCTAAATCATTGGTTAGACCAGTCATTAGTCCTACAACCTATCTCAAACCCTCATCCATAACCTCCCACGGGGCAGCACACCTAAACCAAACCTTAACCCTCTCCCAACCCTTAACGCACTCCTCACCAACCTTAATCCGGTCGTTTTAACGCACCCCTCACCAACCTTAATCCGGTCGTCTTAACACACCCCTCACCAACCTTATGTCTAACCAATGACTAGTCTAAACTAAGTATGCACCCCAGGGCTGGACTGGGACAAAAATTCGGCCCGGTCATTTTCGTGTGGATTTGGCCCAGACCGGCCCACTGCAGCGAGCAGATAGCAGAAACTCTACCGCCCACTCCGTCGAGGCACACACAAACAAACAAGCCCTAATGCCACCACTTTTACAGAACAACATAAATGATACAAACCAACAGACAACTACACAACCCTTTGTAGAGGGTTTGTCACTCACTGATACAGGTACAGTGAAATTATCATGATGGCACTGGCAGAATGGTAGCACGCCCGGACCTTTCCTGGTGGCCTGCCGCCTATTGGCCTGCCTGCCTGTCCCTGTTTATCATGGTCATACGGTCGCGGCCCACCGGGAATATGCCCGGTACGCCCTGTGGCCAGTCCAGCCCTGATGCACCCCAAGAGTACTTTTTCCACCACTGTGTATGGGCTGTGTTCTTGTGTATACCTGTGCTGCTGTAGAAGGCCAGGCGCGACGTGGTGTGGAACTTCTGGATGAGGAACTGGGACAGGGAGATGCGGTCGTCCGTGCTCAGCGACTCGTCGCCGCTCTTCCAGTACAGCATCAGGTCCTCGTCCGTGTAGGCGTCTGGAGAGAGAGAGAGAGAGAGAGAGAGAGAGAGAGAGCACAGCATCCACATGACTAAATATGTGTGTGCTGTACTTTAGTACAATTTTGAGGTATTTGTACTTTACTTGAGCATTTCCAATTTCCCATACTTTTACTTCTACATTATATAAATTATATAAGTAGAAAGATTATATAATATAATTTTATACTATTCTGCTCCACTAAATCTCGGATCCAAGTATTTTACTTTCACTCGAAATGATCTCACATTGTGGCAAATTGTTCGCAATATTTGGAAAACAGTCGATCTACAAGCTCACCACCTTGAGCAGCATTTGGCATAATCAATTCACAATACACAAAACGCTTAACCTTGATGACTAACTGCTAAGAGAAATGTTTGCAATATTTTGCATGAATTCATGGATCCTTTTGACTTTGGGTCCTCCAAACCAATCTGTCTGGAGTTTGAAAGGCTTTTGTTTTTGAGTGCAAACCAAGTTTGAAAGGTACTTAAACACTTAAAGTATATGTATTCATCCAATGTGTCACAGCCGGGAGCCGAGACTGAGGCCAACCGCGTTTTTCCAAAACATTAATTCGTTTTTAAAGTGGTCTGCTAGTTCAGGGGTTCTCAACCCGTGGGTCGCGACCCCTCGGGGGGTCGCCAAATTATTTTAGGGGGTCTGTACTATGTTTGGGCTTGAAGCCAAACTGATTGTCAGTGGTGGAAATGTATATACTTAATCTATCAAGGAGTAGTTTTTCTAGTACTTTAGTCACAATACTGGCAAGAGCTATGGGTCTGTAGTTATCTATACTTCCTACTTTCCCAGCTTTGTCTTTTATTATAGGAACCAGAACGACAGACAGCATGGAGTCTGGTAAAGTGCCATGAGTCAACATCCCTGAGAAGCAGATAGACAACAACACTGCCAATCTGGGACCAGCTAGCTTTTTTTTTATTTTTTATTTTCACGATTTTTCAAAAATAGCAGACCTACAAGCTCGTAGCGCGCCACTCGGTGGCGCGCTATGAGCTTGTAGATCTGCTATTTTTCAATAGCTAAATTATAATATAATGCTTAAAACACCAAAAGGGGTTCCCACCCAAAATGGGTTAAGGTTATTGTAGCAGTCAATTTATATTGGGGGTCGGGAGGGGGCGGGGCGGGGGTCCCGAGACATTGCCAAAGCATTTCCGGGGGTCCCCGGGCAAAAACGTTGAGAACCCCTGGGCTAGTTGAGTTTATTTGTTTATTTTTTTGAAAAGGATTAGCTTTAGTTGAGTCATAATTGCTATTTAGTGTTGATTTCAGTGGGTTTCAGTGGTTTCGGACATACTGACTGCAATGAAAGCCAGAGACAAAAAATGCTCTGAACTTCTTAAATGCAAGTCCAAGCTAGCCAAGCTCTTCGACAGTGATCTCCAAACCCAACTGGGCATCCTAAAAACCCAACGAAAGAAACATTGTAACTATACCATGACCAAATCCGCAAAAATAAACTTTATCAATGATAAAGCTGAGGAAAACAAAAACAATCTTCGGGAGCTTTGGAAGCTACTAAACAACCAACTAGGCTGCGGTCAGAAACTAAAAACCAGGTTTACAAACATAAACATCAAATCGAATATAAACTTTATTACAGGCTCGTGGCCCACAAGGTAAGACAGTACATCACATATACGAGAATAAAAATAAATAAAAATACAGTACATTTACCCAGCCCCACAGGTTACTACTCTAGGTGAGGCACTCATGCCAGTGTCCTCTGATGGTAGAAGTGTACCTTACAGAACTACGGCCTGGGTCTGTCATCTGTCCAATGAGTCCATTCAGTGTCCTCTGATGGTAGAAGTGTACCTTACAGAACTACGGCCTGGGTCTGTCATCTGTCCAATGAGTCCATTCAGTGTCCTCTGATGGTAGAAGTGTACCTTACAGAACTACGGCCTGGGTCTGTCATCTGTCCAATGAGTCCATTCAGTGTCCTCTGATGGTAGAAGTGTACCTTACAGAACTACGGCCTGGGTCTGTCATCTGTCCAATGAGTCCATTCAGTGTCCTCTGATGGTAGAAGTGTACCTGACAGAACTACGGCCTGGGTCTGTCATCTGTCCAATGAGTCCATTCAGTGTCCTCTGATGGTAGAAGTGTACCTTACAGAACTACGGCCTGGGTCTGTCATCTGTCCAATGAGTCCATTCAGTGTCCTCTGATGGTAGAAGTGTACCTTACAGAACTACGGCCTGGGTCTGTCATCTGTCCAATGAGTCCATTCAGTGTCCTCTGATGGTAGAAGTGTACCTTACAGAACTACGGCCTGGGTCTGTCATCTGTCCAATGAGTCCATTCAGTGTCCTCTGATGGTAGAAGTGTACCTTACAGAACTACGGCCTGGGTCTGTCATCTGTCCAATGAGTCCATTCAGTGTCCTCTGATGGTAGAAGTGTACCTTACAGAACTACGGCCTGGGTCTGTCATCTGTCCAATGAGTCCATTCAGTGTCCTCTGATGGTAGAAGTGTACCTGACAGAACTACGGCCTGGGTCTGTCATCTGTCCAATGAGTCCATTCAGTGAGCAATCCAGCCTGCTCATGAATTTAAATGTCAGGTTCCTAGCCATGAATGTAGTGAGACCCAATGAACAGAAAAGCCCACTGGCTCTAGTGCTCCTGGGTTTTTTTAACAGGATTCGAAGACAGTCATTATAGGCTACTTGCAGCTTGCGTAAGCTCTCCTTCTTATACTTCACCCACAGTGGAGCTGTGTAGAGAGGGGTGCAATAAGCTCTAAAGAGGTTTACCTTAACATCCGTAGTACAATGGTGAAATTTACGGACCAACATGTTGGCTTGTACATATAGCATTCTCCTCTGTCTAAACATGTCCTCATCATCCTCTAAGGTATCTGTTATGATATGTCCAAGATATTTTGTAATCTTGGACACACCCATAATTTGACCAGACCAGATGAAAGGCAGGAAACTTAAGTTCCAGATCTTCTTTAGTTCTGCATATCAGTACCATGCTCTTCTTAGCATTATAGTGAATATCAAAGTCAATACCATAATTTGTACATATATTGAGTAACTGTTGGAACCCACTGCTACTAGGGGAAAGTATGGCAAGGTCATCCGCGTACATAAAATGATTAATTAGGCTATCACCAATCATACAACCAGTTCTGCACCCCCCTATCTGCATTGACAGGCCGTCCATATATAAATTGAAGAGGGCTGGGGATAAAATCCCCCCCTGCCTGACACCATTACCCACCCGAAAAGGGGTGGATAATGTGCTCCCCCATTTTACCTGCATTTTCTGGTTAGCATACCAGTAAACTAGAATGCGTATTAAACCGCTTGGCACACCCCTAAGCTTGAGCTTAATAAAAAGCTTGTAGTGATGAATTCTGTCAAAGACCTTCTATAGGTCTCCACTGCTTCTTTCAGAGCATACATACATAAGTCTGTACTATGTTTGGGCTTGAAGCCAAACTGATTGTCAGTGGTGGAAATGTATATACTTAATCTATCAAGGAGTAGTTTTTCTAGTACTTTAGACACAATACTGGCAAGAGCTATGGGTCTGTAGTTATCTATACTTCCTACTTTCCCAGCTTTGTCTTTTATTATAGGAACCAGAACGACAGACAGCATGGAGTCTGGTAAAGTGCCATGAGTCAACATCCCTGAGAAGCAGATAGACAACAACACTGCCAATCTGGGACCAGCTAGCTTTAAGTGTTCTGCTGTAATATTGTCCAGACCACTGGATTTTCTGTCAGCAAGTTGCCGTATGGCATTAACAACCTCATGGGTGTTAAACAATATACTATCCTCTTCTATAGCACCTATATGGTAAGGCTCACCATTAACACAGTTAAATAGTGTTGCATAATGCTGCCTCCAGAGGGCAGCGATGCCTACTGGATCTGTTACCCCCTCTACATTACATGGGAGCGCTGCTTTAGCCCTGTTAAGGGACTTTATCTCTTTCCAAAAGTTAGTGATGTCATTATCAAGTAGATTATTAGCCATAGACTGAGCACTCAGGGCCTGCTCTTGTTTGCTTATAAACCGTAATGCATATTTGTACTTTGCATTTGTTTTCTTTTTATGTTCAAGGACAGGTCCCTGTCTGGGTCTGCCAGCTATTACCCAGGCCTTATGGGCCTCATTGGCCTCTGCATGGTGGCTAGCTACAAATGTATTCCACCCTGGCTTGATGTTCTTGGCCTTTCTAGGGCGGGTGAATAAAAACCTGCTAGCATCATGAAGAGCTCTCACTATTTCATCATACATAAGGCATAGACTTTCACCATGGGAGGAGTCCTCACAGTTTACATTTGTGCAACAAGTGGCATTCACGGGCAAATTCACGCATCGATAGTGTCGTGGCTATTGTTAGCTGCTACACACACATTCACAACAACATCCGATCCGTCGGTAAAAGTGCTCCGGGCGCTATAAACGATGGGCACATTTTATTAATGGATTAAATAACCCCGGGCTCTTAAGAGAAATGTTTGCAATACTTTGCATGATGGATGCTTTTGACTTTGGGTCCTCCAAACCAATCTGTCTGGAGTTTGAAAGGCTTTTCCTTGAGTGCAAACCAAGTTTGAAAGGTACTGGACACTTATAGGCAATTCACACTCAGAGGGACTGAATCCGTTTCATTGGAACCGTTTCCGAATACGGTTGCCTGGTCCCCGATGGCCATGATTCACATTGCCCGAGATTCAACAGCGCACCCGGGTACACTTGCATAACACACTTTGATCCTCGAGATGGTGGTGTGCTTGATGACTGGTGCGCACGGACACTGACCATCAACTCTGCTACATTGTCTCCAATAAATACAGACACTGCATTGCATTGCCTCTTTGGCTCTTTGCCGTTATACTACTTCACTGTCAGCCTGCCTACTATTCACTGTGTCAGTCAGTTCTGTGCTCCAGTGTCGTGTTTGATATTAGTTTAATGGATTCTACTTTAGCATTATTATTATTTTGTAGTCCAAGTTCGTGTAGTCCAAGATCAGCGCGTACTGCGGTGCTGCGCGTAGAGCAGATTCAACATAGCAGATCTACAAGCTCACAACGCGTCGCGCTGCGACGCGTTGTGAGCTTGTAGATCGGCGACGGGCGGCGTTGAGAAATGAGCTGGTGTTACGCTTCGTGCAGCGTCTGTGTTTTTTTTTGTTGACGCTTGGCTCGTCGACTAGAGATCATGTCACGTTCTTCTTTAGAAAAAAAAAAAAAACAACAAAAAAACAGTCCACTTCCTTCTTTAGGTACGCATGCATTCACATTGGAACGATCCGTATCTGAATACACTTCAACGGTCCAGAGACCCCCCATGCGGTCTCGGGGACGGTTGGGAGATCCGCTCCCGGGAACGGTACGCATCATTCACATTACCACAACATCTGACAAGTGGTCCCGAGTCCGAACCCGGGACCATAGTGTGAATTGCCCCTTAAAGTATATGTATTCATCCAATAATGTGTCACAGCCGGGAGCCGAGACTGAGGCCAACCGCGTTCTGTACAAGGTTATTATCATTTTAGCGTTTTTCCAAAACATTAACTCATTTTTAAAGTGGGTCTGCTAGTTGAGTTTATTTGTTTATTTCTCTGAAAAGGATTAGCTTTAGTTGAGTCTTTAATTGCTATTTAGTGTTGATTTGAGTGGGTAAGCTCAGAAAAATGACGAAAAACAGCATATCTACAAAATTGTGAACAAACTGGGCTGAAAATGGGTACAGGTAAGAATATTGAAAGGTCCACCAAACGTATTAGGTTTATTATATATAAAATGTTGGAAAATACTAACAATTGGGACATTTTCCCTTCGATGTTCTTTTTTAGTTCAGTAGTCTTTTTTTTTTTGTAAATTATTATCTATTATGTTTTAATGTAAGTTCTAGATTGTGTTATTTTATTAGTTTAAGTAAACTATAATAACCTTGATTCTTCTGTATTATGTCAAACTTATTTAAAATGTATATGAAATGATCATTAAATTAATAATAAATAATAATACAAATAAGTAACTACTGTCTGTAAGTACCTGTAGTGGAGTACTTAAGTACAGTTAGTTTGGCTTTTTTTTTTTACTTGAGTATTTCCATTTTTTGATATTTGATATCCACTAGATCTCAGAGGGAAATATTGTACTTTTTACTCCACTATAATTATTTGACCGTTTTAGTTACTACTTTAAAGATTTATATATTATCATTACAAAACAACCAATCCAAATGCGCCGTGATTCGTTTGACTTTTGTACTTTGACTCAAGTACAATTGGGAATACAAGGACTTTCACTTGTAATTGCGCGTTTCTACACTGTTGGCACTGGTATTTTTTAAGTATTTCCTCCTACTCACATACCTTTTCTGTCTAGCCTACAGTTGGGTGCAACCGATATTGTCCCTTATCATTTGACCCATTTAGGCCTGACCTCAAAATTTTAAAAAGTCCTTCTAAATCCTCCAGTTTTCTGAAATAAATATTTTCACGATTTTTCAAAAATAGCAGACCTACAAGCTCGTAGCGCGCCACTCGGTGGCGCGCTATGAGCTTGTAGATCTGCTATTTTTCAATAGCTAAATTATAACATCATGTTTAAAACACCAAAAGGGGTTCCCGCCCAAAATGGGTTAACTGTCCTTTTGCGCAGATCACGCAAACCTCAGCAAAAAGAAAAGGACAATATCGATGGCCTCCAACTGTATATCATCTCTGTCGGGGGGGAAACTTCATATCTCCAAAACTGTCCAAAAGTAGCAGATCGACAAGCCCAAAACACTGCGCGAAGCGACCCGTTATGAAACAGTTAAAACACAGAGATACAGTAGGACAGTGGTTCCCAAAGTGGGGTCCGGGGACCCCTAGGGGTCCTTGAGGGAGTTCCAGGGGGTCCCCAGCTAAATTATTTTACAATATGCATTGGGGTCCCAGAGATAGAAATGGGGAAGCGTAGCCTAATTCGGGTCAAACTGGGG
This sequence comes from Electrona antarctica, assembly GCF_951216825.1. Lineage (NCBI taxonomy): Eukaryota > Metazoa > Chordata > Actinopteri > Myctophiformes > Myctophidae > Electrona > Electrona antarctica. The sequence goes on from NC_136799.1 coordinate 45,123,195, forward strand.
GTCCTTGAAAAATAAATGGTTGAAAATCACTGCTAGAACCGTGAAAATCTTCTCTTATGGGGAGTCCTTGGCATATATTTTCAAATGGGGGGTCCGCGGGGTAATGAGTGTCAATTTGGGGGTCCTTGACCTGAAAAAGTTTGGGAACTACTGCAGTATAGCAGGTTTCTGCCCAACAGCGACGATGTCCTCATTATCAGAACCTGGCAACAATAAGATACAGCTAACCACTCAAACAGAACCTGGCAACAATAAGATACAGCTAACCACTCAAACAGAACCTGGCAACAATAAGATGCAGTTAACCACTCAAACACAACCTGGCAACAATAAGATACAGCTAACCACTCAAACAGAACCTGGCAACAATAAGATACAGCTAACCACTCAAACAGAACCTGGCAACAATAAGATGCAGCTAACCACTCAAACAGAACCTAGCAACAATAAGATACAGCTAACCACTCAAACAGAACCTGGCAACAATAAGATGCAGTTAACCACTCAAACAGAACCTGGCAACAATAAGATACAGCTAACCACTCAAACAGAACCTGGCAACAATAAGATGCAGTTAACCACTCAAACAGAACCTGGCAACAATAAGATACAGCTAACCACTCAAACAGAACCTGGCAACAATAAGATGCAGTTAACCACTCAAACAGAACCTGGCAACAATAAGATGCAGTTAACCACTCAAACAGAACCTGGCAACAATAAGATACAGCTAACCACTCAAACAGAACCTGGCAACAATAAGATACAGCTAACCACTCAAACAGAACCTGGCAACAATAAGATACAGCTAACCACTCAAACAGAACCTGGCAACAATAAGATGCAGTTAACCACTCAAACAGAACCTGGCAACAATAAGATACAGCTAACCACTCAAACAGAACCTGGCAACAATAAGATGCAGTTAACCACTCAAACAGAACCTGGCAACAATAAGATACAGTTAACCACTCAAACAGAGCCTGGCAACAATAAGATACAGTTAACCTCAAACAGAACCTGGCAACAATAAGATACAGCTAACCACTCAAACAGAACCTGGCAACAATAAGATACAGTTAACCACTCAAACAGAGCCTGGCAACAATAAGATACAGTTAACCTCAAACAATAACATGCAGTTAACAACTCAAACAGAATCTGGCAACAATAAGATGCAGTTAACCACTCAAACAGAACCTGGCAACAATAAGATGCAGTTAACCACTCAAACAGAACCTGGCAACAATAAGATAAAGTTAACCACTCAAACAGAGCCTGGCAACAATAAGATACAGTTAACCTCAAACAGAGCCTGGCAACAATAAGATGCAGTTAACCACTCAAACAGAACCTGGCAACAATAAGATACAGTTAACCACTCAAACAGAGCCTGGCAACAATAAGATACAGTTAACCACTCAAACAGAGCCTGGCAACAGTAAGATACAGTTAACCACTCAAACAGAACCTGGCAACAATAAGATACAGTTAACCACTCAAACAGAGCCTGGCAACAGTAAGATGCAGTTAACCACTCAAACAGAGCCTGGCAACAGTAAGATACAGTTAACCACTCTTAACAGCTAAAACCTGCTGATCTAGCAGCTGAGGTAGTGCGGCCTAGCGGATGTGCTATTTTTGCCGAATGGTCGTCTATATTTTTGCAGTACGTTTTGCCTATTATTATGACAAGCTCAGGACAGGGAAGCTGCATGGCTGGGGTTCATGTGGTTACAAAAAGTCTGTGCTGCTGGGAATAAAACTGTTTCCATTTGTTAATGGAGAACATTCATTTCTCCCATGCATACTGTGTGCCCAGAGGAAAGAGACAATAGTTTGTCACAGTCTAGTGTTAAAGGTATATTCAGTGATTTCACTTAATTCAAATATCACTTATTTTTTCTTATTTTTTGGATAATCCTCCCTACTATAAAGTGTGCTGACCATATAAGGAGTTCCTCCCTGTCCCCAGTGAGCCCCTGGGGTAAAAAAAACCCTAGTTTCAGTTTTGGTGGCGGGTGGCAAAGCCTTCATCCAATCAGGATGAGAGGGGCCTTCCTCCAATCATGTGTGGGGGCGGGCCTTGGTGCACATGCTGTTGCACTTCCCCGGGGCGGACTGGGTGGTTTTCCAAATCACCCAAATCACTGAATGCTCCTTTAAGTTTGTCGACAAGAACTATGACGGAAATGTCTGTCGACCAGGGACGTGCACACATAGACATCAAAGGGGGCTTCAGCCCCTGCCCTTTTTTTGCTCTAAACAACTGCCCTTTCCAGACCACGAAGGCAGCATTTACTACGGTGAAATATTATCGGGACCCCCCGAGGGGTCGCGACCCACATGTTGAGAACCCATGCTTTAAAGGGACATTTCACAGCTGGAAGAAACTACAGTCACTCAATGTAAATAGTAATATTTGTAGTAGATAACAGTAGCACGATTTGACTAATAATGAAGTCTGTGTGTTTGACTAGGGTTTGATGACCATAATGCTTTGGTGCAATGGCCCTCCTTGTGGAGAGGGGAGGGGCTGCGTGGAGGTGTGACTTTGTAGTCCAGGAATGAAGTGAGACCACATTTTCATGACAAACGTTGGATCATGAAGATCAAAAAATCTAAAATGACAATGATGATTTCCCCGTTTTAACACTAGTGTCTTATCTGTGAGGTCCTTCTGATGCATTTTGTGATTTTGAAGTTGATTATCTTTGCCCGTGAAGCTCTCATTATAGGTTCCCCTTACATTACTTTTTCTAAATATTTCATTCAAATCATCTCATTTGTTTTCTTCATCTGAAACATTTTCTAAATATTAACACTAGCATTTATTGACAAATTAGGATCTAATTCACGCCAGCATTTTTCCCAGTTGAGCTCTTATTTTGAAAAGCCACATTTCCAGAAGTGAACATAAACTAGTAGCCTAAATGAAACGGGTCCCGTTCAACTGTTGTTTACAAGATGGATCTATACCGGAGCCTCATCGTCGGCTCTGTGCCACCAAAGAAACGTTGTTTTGACCAAAAATGCCATCTGGGACAAGGAATAGGAGATACGGGCGATTGAAAGAAACAGATGGAATGGATTATTATGGTGCCGACGATCTAAGATGGCCGACCCAGTGTTGTGACAACAAGTAGCATTATGGCTTGATCGATTGAAAGCGCTATAAAAGCGCAATTGCCATTGATCTACGGCAATGGCGTTAAGCGTAGCATTAAATAATAGGCTTTAATTGACCTAGATCTACGGCAATGGCGGTATAAGTGTTAATTTAGGCATACTTATACCATCTCTGCCTATGCGTCTTCGGTCATAATGACCCCTGCCACCCTTCCTACCCCCACGGGAGTGGACTTCACACCTCCAGACAGCCCGTTGTTCAAGTTAAAAGACAATAATTGGGCTCCATTTTCGTCACCGCTAAACCCCTTATCCCAAAACTTCTTTCCCTTATTTTTTATTTTTTTTATTATTATTACAACACTTTTTTTCTTGTTTTTCTTCTTTGTAATATTTGTTCGGCCCAAAGAATTGTGTTTGTTGTCATGATTTGTCACGATCCTAGTTGGCTTTGTTTGAGGCTTACAGATCTTTAAATAATTCCTTTTTTAAATGTCTTATGGGGAAAAATGCATGGGGAATTATTTCCTGGGCCTGTCTGTCGTGGTCATGAAAGGGGGCGGGACTGCGACGCTCTATAGGTGAACAATCTAATAATAACTAGAAAAAGTGCCCTTCTGGGCACAGGTCTCCACCAGGAGGATAGGACTGTGTGTGATGTTTGGCAAAATGTTTAGGAGTAATATAAACATGTTTTTTTGTTTGTTTGTTTTTTGCAACAATTTTCTTCATTTTGTTGAGGAAATGCAGAGCCAGATCACTCATAGCATCTCTGAGGATAGAATTCTGGATGAGCAGGACATGTGCAGCATTTTGAACGAAACAGGCCACTCCTGAAAACTTTGGAAGGCAATGTTAGCCAATCAGTGTAGAATCTGAGAAATCCAACAGACTCGTCTTGATCACATGACTACAGAGATCGTGTGTACCGATTTGCGTGAGATTTGGATGAAATCTGTGCGACTAACATAAGCAATGTGTTTAGCAGAAATCGGCCTCATGGTGGCGCTATAACCGGCAGATGTGGAGGGATGCAGGGAAAATGTTTTTCCATGGCCTCTAGGGAGTGCGCATACATAAGTTGTATAGTATACAGATTGATGCAGTTATAGCTAAAAACAGGAATTGGCCTGTTATAGCGCCACCATGAGGCTGATTTGGAAAATAATGAGTGGCATGTCGTCCTTGGCCTAGTGGAAATGTGCGTGTATAATTTCACGGAAATTGCACACTGTTTTTGTGATTTGTGGCATTTTGTTCGAAACGGACCATTCATGTGAGCTTTGGAAGCCAATATTAGCCAATCAGGATGGAAGATGGGAAATGGTGCAAATCCGTGTTGATCACATGACTATGTAGCTAGTGTATACCGAATTGTGTGATGTATGGATAAAATGTGTACGGGTAATCTACAGAAATGTGTTTTGCCTAAATCGGCCTCATGGTGGCGCTATAACAGGCCGTTGAGGAATATTTGGGGCAGAGGTTCATCGTTGGCATCCATGGAGTGTGTGTGCACAGTTTGGCATGGATCGGGCCAACGGTACCGGAGATTAGCTGATAACGGACGGACGGAAGGAAGGACGGACGGACGGAAGGAAGGACACACACACACACACACACACGGACGGAGTGCAAAACATACTCTCTCCCCATGCCTTCGGCCTGGTGGAGACAATAATAATTGTTCTGATACTCACAGCTCTCCAGCTCCAGCGAGCAGGTCTGGGAGTCCAATGGAAAGCGGCTGAAGTCCATATTACACGCTGACGTCACAGTCACCCTGTCCAACATCAAAGAGAAAACCACAACGAAAATTGTGTGAATATATGAGCATCGCAACCTGTCACAGACATGCGCAGAGCAAGTTCAGCCAGGAAACCTCAGTGCAGTCGCTGCCGGGCGTTAATTGGGCCGCCTCAGCATCACATTCTCACTCACATGGTTCAGTCAGCCAATCACACACTCACTCCATCTTCATACCGGCTATTTAAACTGGAAGGGTTTGCACTCCTCCTCCTGCTTGCTTGCTCGCTGCTGCTAATTCTGCTGCGCTGCTGTATGCAAACCTTGCTGCTCACCCTCCTCCACCCCAGCTACCACCTGTCTGTTTTGGATCTGATGTTTAGGTACGGGGGATTTGGAGTCCCTCTGGCTGGGACTGATGCGCTTGATCTGAGTACCTAAAAAGCAGATCCAATTAATCGCCAAACCATAATAAATATATTGCTTTTTATATATTTTTGCATGTTTCATCGCAGTTTTCTCGACTGGTTGTTAAAAGGATCCCTGGCTAATAAGACAAATGTGCCTTAATACATTATAATTGCACTCTATAACTAAAAGAAAACCAAAAAAACACCTTAAATATTGTATTTATTTTTATAAAAAAGAGAATCTTTCACTAGTGACTGCTTCTGATTTGGACAGTCTTCCTTCTCAGTAAAAGCAGGCAACACTCCAATCCAATCTGCCCCTTGGCCAGTTCCCACTTGAAAAACAGACTCTGTCTCAATGTGTTTTTACTGGTTAAATAAAGGTAAAATAAATAAATAAAATAAAACAATCCAATCCACTTTATTTATATATCACATTTTCATCTGGGGCCTACGACAGAAAAGGCTCGGTCACCTCTGGTCTTTAAACGTGTCTTCTTTGTGACCTCAAGTTTCAACTTGAGGCCATTGCGTACAAAAAAATATCCTTTTGTACTGTGTGATCCTCCGTGAACTCCACTGGCTCCCAGACCAGTCAAGGACAGCATCGACTTCTCACCATTACATACAACCAGGCCTCCCGCTATACCTCTCTGAACTCATTGAACGCCATGTCCCCACCCGCTCCCTCAGGTTAAGCACTGCCAACCAACTGGACACCCACAAATACAACAAGCGAACCTGGGGTGACAGGGCCTTCGCAGTGACCGCCCCTTCGCTGTGGAACTCACTCCCAACTCACAACAGAGCTGCCCCCCCACCTTCGCCACGTTTAAAAGCACACTCAAACCCCACCTTTTCAGACTTGCTTTCCCTACATAAATCACCACCCACCACCTTTTGTTTGTCTACCTTAGTTTCTAGTTTTTTACCGGTAGTTTATTTTTATAATAAAATAGTTTTTATTATTTTGTTCTGTAAAGGGACTTTGAGTACCTTGAGAAGTGCTATATAAATCGTATGTATGTATCTATGTATGTATTATTATTATTAATATCCTACTATAAATGTGCCACGTCTCTGCGTGTCTGCGTGTGGTTGCAATGCACATAACTCGAGAACCGTTCGCCCCACCGACTTCACATTCGACACACACGTTCCACACCCCCGCAGGGAGTGCAGTGCCCGGTATCGAGTCGGTCGGACCCACGGTTCTCCAGAACCACCACAAAAGTCAGCTCTGCCAGTGGGCCTAATCAGCCTAAATCCCCTCACCTGTGCAATAAGCCTATCTCACAGAATTTCCCGCCCCCCTAAATACGCCCCCTTTCGGGGTTAGTGGTGATAGCGTGACGTCACTCCATAGACACTACATGTTAAACGAGGTAATTTAAGAAGTCTACAACTTTTGTTTTCTCAAGGTAAGGTTTGTTCTATCTGTTCGACCTGATTTACCATCTTGTTTGCTTCATAATAATATTGGTCTGTCACATTTTTACATTAGAAAATGTACTTAGATTCTCCCGAGAAAAAAACCTGTAAATGCTCATGTTAAAGACACCACTATTTACCGGAAGTGGGCGTGGAAAGCGGGCTGTGAGATAGGCCTATTTCCAGCCTCTGCCTCAGCCAATTGATTGCCATGGCAACCCCACACCTGCAAATTGATTACTTAACCACTCCACTTTTCACAGTCAGTTTGCACTCTTCACACACAGGCAGAAAGACAAATACAGAGATCTCCATGTGGGACACAGACAGACGGTTAAAACGGGTGCTATGACAAGTTGACAGCGGGTATTATTAGGTTCCCAAGTTGCATCGCTCTCAAGTAGGCCGGTGGCCGACGGGCACGTACAGGTCAAGTTATTATTAATGAGTTCAGAGAGATACTGAGGTGCTAAACCATTCAGTGATTTAAAGAGAAGAACTCTCTGTCCCCCTGATCTAAAACTAGAGACGGATGGAAAAGCTTTCAACCCATTAAGACCTGATGCTACAAACACTCCGTGTGGGAGTCCCCGGAACTTCCAGACCACAGTAATGTGCCCAGGGTGCCGGCCCGGTTCCGGCGAGCCGCCCCGCGTCCGTAACGGTCAAGAAATGACAGAGTTACCATGTGGGGGTCCCTGGGGGCCCCCGGGGCCCTATACTGTACTGTACTGCACTGTACTGTACTGTACTGTCACAATAAATCACGTAAAGGCTGCTAAAAACTCAGCTTCTCATCATGCACCTGTGCACAGTGTGAAGTCACCTGTTGGTACAGACAGACAGACAGACAGACAGACAGACAGACAGACAGACAGACAGACAGACAGACAGACAGGCAGACAGACAGACAGACAGACAGACAGACAGGCATGCGTACACACACACACACACGTATGTAAATACATACATACATACATACATACATACATACATACATACATACATACATACATACATACATACATACATACATACATACATACATACATACATACATACATAGGGAGGGACACACATTACTGGTTCTCGGAGTGGCTGCACTGGCTGGTTGACTGGTTTATTGGTTATGACCATGTTGCCCTTTGTCTGATTCTGATTATAGTGATTTGAATTCCCTGTACTTTTATTGTTTTTCTGTTTTTAGGCTTCGTGTCAAAGTGACACTGAACCACCAGCTGCTCCCGATGAGCAGGCAGTGTACTTGATATGTATTGTGTACTGCCTGTACTGTAGCATACTTTATAGATAGGCTACGAGAGACATCTCAGCGGCAGCAAGTTCAGCCTTGCTGCAGTAGGCACGTTATTCTGTCTCATATCTTATTGTCACGTCATTATGATCCAGCACTATATATGTTCCTGTTTGTGTAATAAACTTTGTGAACCTTTAGCGTGATACTGTCTCGTGTCGCGTTATTGTTCTCCCGGGCCCGCCGCCGCAGCCGCCGTACCAAAGGAATACTTCAACAGGATTGTCACACACCGCCCAGCCTGCACACACTACCTGTCTGTCCGAACCAGACGAGGGTCCAGTATTTAGAGATTACAACAATACCTTGCATGGTTTTCCTCCTCTGTGTGAAGGTCCCATTCATCGTAAAGCACGTTAGAGAAAGGCGCTCTATGTCTATGAATGCGCCTTTACTTTTCTGTCAGGATTCAAATAGAGTTACATCATCTCGCTTTGTTCAAATTGCCTTTTATCCAGTTGTATTACTTTCCCAACTTGCTGTTGAATGCTTCCTTTCAAACAATATGCTTTATCAGCTTTGCTATACTCTTTCCGCTCATAACAAACAAATCCCACAGACAGCATTCGGGAAAATGCACATCCTAAATGGATTCTCGGTAACTGTGTTTGTTTCTCCCCTTCTACTTCTCCTTCTGCCTGCAAGATGAGAAAGAAATAAACTATGAAATAAAAGGCTACATCTAGAAGTTAAGCGGACGTGATGAAAGGCCTCATCAAAGGACGCAACAATCAATGAGGGGTACAAATATGATGCGGGAGTGTAGTCTAGCCCCACATTTTATTTTTTTATTTTTGTATGGCTAATGAAAGTTACAGGTATATGAGGTGTGATATTATCATAATGACAGTAATCCTTAATCGTATCCAAGGGCTTTTATTGGCACTCAGTGTACAAATGGAGTGTACAAATGGAACCAAATGGACCATAACGGGTCCATTTGTACTCTCTCAGAGTTAAGTTGACATTGATTTTATGATATAAAAATAAATAGAAGTTACAATAAATTGAGGTCCCAGATATAAATGGCATACAATGGGGTTCATAGCCTATATATGCATGTCAAACTGGGCATCCTTCAAAGTAAAATGATGAGTATCACTGCTAGAGCCCTGCCCTCCTCAAAGGTTAAAGATCTATAAGGGTCCATTTGGTTACCAACTCTCCATCATTTAGCTGGGGACCACCTGGAACCCCCTCAAGGACCACTGGTGGTCCCCGGACCACTGGTTGAGAACCACTGTTCTACATCTATTTATTCTAAGCTTAATCAATGAATTAAGCTTAGAATAAGCCTGGTACCCTAGTCAAAATATGGCCCTTGAGGAAAATTAATTGGGGAACCCTGCATTACTGTATATTTAGTTCAACTCGGATCCACAGACAACTATTTGACATATCGGGCACTCATATTTGAATTTTGCCACTACTGTTGGAGCAGCCATAAACTACACCTGTTCATCCCGATGTTCTGGGCATCTTTGTAAAGTTAGTGTTGGTAAAAAGCAGGTAAAAGAGTAACGTTTGAGCAGACTAACGTCAGTCACTCTACCATGTAGTAGAAGACCTGCAAGTTTACACCGCAGATATCTTGTCTCCGCCTACAGGAAATACGTTGGCTGCGACCAGGGGACCCGTCTCTGAATGTGTCTATAGAGTCAATCTACAGTACTTGCCTCTAGTTCTGGGTGCCTGACGCAGTGCCCTGCCAGCCTCATCCTTCTCTCTCTGACTTTGTCTGTGACCCATAGGTCCCGTAGGTCCCCATAGAGGTCCACATTTCTGATACGATAACCTAGTGCCATTCGTAGCATAAAGGGTACAGGTATACATCACTGAGGATACGTCCCAGGTGCATCCATGCAATGATTTTTAGTTATAGTTCTTCTATGTATAGTGACTCATAGGAATAGACTATGTGACAACCAGGTATAGTCTGGTGACCACCGGAGAGACGGGTGACAGCCGGAATGTAGACGGCACCCGGGTGAGCAGTATGGGTTAGCGCCCCAGCCTGTGTCCTCCGTGAGGAGGAAGCCCAACAGCCCTCGGTGAGGCCTTTGGGAGGGCCATGCAAGCAGCAAGCGGAACCGCAGCACCATGTCCCTGTGGAACCATTTCTCCTGAATGAACTGTCTGGTGCTGGGACTCTGGTGCAACGCACAGGTCCTGAGCCTGGTGAGAGCAGGAGTGGACCTGGTGAGACGTAGGAGGGGCCCGGACAGGAGACAACCCACAGAGCGTAGATAGTGTAGATAGATAGATAGATAGATAGAGCTTTTATTAAAGTGTCCTACATCATACGATGCCCAGCCCGCACAGGCTTACAAGACACTCACAAAATTGTACATATACACAAATAGACAGTTACTCATGGATACATCGTTCTCCAACGTAACTGCCATGCCTTCTCTATGAATTTTCCAAAAACAAAAACTTCATTACTGAACAACCAATTTAACATAAAACACTCAGACATCCAGAACAGATCTGGGTTCTTATCCTGATTTTTTTCAAATAAAAAGTTCCTTAAATCATGATATAGTGGACAATAGAAAACAAAATGAAACTCATCCTCTACAACTCCCAGGTCACAAAGAGCACACAGTCGCTGCTCCTCAGGAATGCCAGTATATCTGCCAACCTCAACTGCCAGAGGTAAAGCACCAGATCTTAACTGGGCACAGAGGGACCTCTGTCCTCTTTTTAAATTGAATGCAACATAAGGTTCAGTCATGTAGTCCTCTTTGAATTGAATATAACTTCTTAATTTAACTTTTTTCACAATGTATATATTTGACTGTATCAATGTTACAGTGAAGGTTATTTAAGAAATATATGTTTAAGTCAGAAAGTGAGAAAATTGAGGAAACCTCTCTTATCCATGGATGATTACATCTTTTATTCCAATTAAATATAATTTCCGTAAGCCTCTCTTCTGGCAGTTGGATAAGGCGATTCCATAATCTGATCATTTCACATCTCTGTCTTGTCAGGCAGCTTTCCCAACCTGTGTCACCTTCAATGGCCAACTTAGTGGTATACTTATGCACCCCGAGAAAACACCTCAAAGCTCTACTCTGAATGTTTTTACATTCGGTGGCCTCCTCAAAGCCCCACACACCTGCTGCATAAAACAAAATGGAAGAAACCATGGTGTCATAAAGCTTGGTAAATGTAGCAAAACCTAAATCAGGGCAAAATTTAATTTTACTTAATATGGCACCTAATGCTCTACCTGCTGAGTCAGCTAATACATTCCTGCCCTCAGAGAAACTCATAAATTCATGAAAAACAAGTATTTGTATGAGGGGGAATAAGTCAAAGACATTGACCCGAACATAAAACTATGGGTACTTTGCTGTACGGCTTTCCTTCTGAAGTGTATAATCTGAGTTTTCTCTTTGTTAATCGCAAGTCTCCATTTACTGCACCATAGACATGCAATATTCAGCATTTTTTGTAAATTTGACTCATTTTCAGCCATCAGAGCAATATCATCAGCATATAAAAGAATACTCAAAGCAAAGCAAAGCAAAGTTCTTTGTTTACCCAGGGTGAATGGACTAAGCTCGACGAACTTGTTTACAGCCAGACCCTGCTCATAGAACATTTCATGGTAGGGGTTCAATGCCTTGCTCAAGGGCACTTCAGCAGTGGTAATTTTAACGTGCCGGTCCGGGGATACGAACTGGCGACCTTCCGATAACAAGACCGCTCCGCAAACCGTTCGGCCACCGCTGCCCACTACTCAAATTAATGTTTTCCATTGTTATACCCAAATTGGCCTGCTTGATTTCCTGGGCTAAATCATTTACAAAAAGGGCAAACAAAGTGGGGGAGAGCACATCACCTTGCTTCACACCAAATGGTGTGGGGAACCAACCAGTCCTGATGTCATTTAACTGGAGGCAAGCGACTGGGGCTTTGTATAAAGCTTTGATGGCATTATAAAATGTACCACTAATACCAGAGCAAAGTAACTTATATTCTAACAGGTCTCTGTTGATCCAATCAAAGGCTTTTTTAAAATCAATAAAACAAACAAATGTATTTTACCCTCCTCTAATCTAGTTCTTACTATAGATGATATAACAAAAATATGGTCAATACAAGCCCTGTTTTCTCTGAAGCCGTTTTGTTCATCCACCAACATGTTACTATGCTCCAGGTAATCAGTAAGTCTTTTATTTAAAACACTGGAATAAAGCTTATAGACTGTACTGAGCATGTTACTATGCTCCAGGTAATCAGTAAGTATTTTATTTAAAACACTGGAATAAAACTTATAGACTGTACTGAGCAAACTGATGCCTCTATAATTTAGAGGGACTCTAGGATCGGCCTTTGGTGATTTTGGAATGGGTACAGTTGGGTGCCACCGATATTGTCCCTTATCATTTGACCCATTTAGGCCTGACCTCAAAATTTTAAAAAATCCTTCTAAATCCTCCAGTTTTCTGAAATAAATATTTTCACGAATTTTCAAAAATAGCAGACCTACAAGCTCGTAGTGCGCCACTCGGTGGCGCGCTATGAGCTTGTAGATCTGCTATTTTTCAATAGCTAAATTATAACATAATGTTTAAAACACCAAAAGGGGTTCCCGCCCAAAATGGGTTAACTGTCCTTTTGCGCAGATCACGCAAACCTCAGCAAAAAGAAAAGGACAATATCGATGGCCTCCAACTGTATGTATTTTATTTAAAACACTGGAATAAAGCTTATAGACTGTACTGAGCAAACTGATGCCTCTATAATTTAGAGGGACTTTGGTGCTTTTGGAATGGGTATACTTATTGATTTGTCCCACACCGAGGGTGTGATGCCTGTATTGAAACAAACTTGACATAAGGAGTGCAGTACAGTCAGCATCTGAGGGGATTTAAGCACTTCATTGGGGAGTTCCTCCACGCCTACTGCCTTTTTTAATTTAGCTCTGTCTATAGCATCCTGAACCTCCTGTATGGTTATATCATTATTTAGTATATGCTGTTGGTAGTATGTTGTATGCTCATTGCACATCCTCTCCTCCAGCTCACATTTCAATGTACATGTTTCTTTTAGGAACTGCTCATTGAATAGAGGAAGATTACAGCAAGCATACAGATCCCTATAATCATTTCCCCACCGTTTTACTGTCTGATTGGTTTCAAATGATGATTCACCATTTTCCATTAGGATCTCCATTGGTAGCAGCTTACTCTTTTGAGGACCCAATTTATTTATTTCTCTCCAAAATAATTGTGGATTGTTAAACTGTGTTTGTTCGATTTCTAAAGCTTGCCCTCTCTTAAAACGTCTTTTATAAAACCTAAGCCTTCTATCAAAAATAGTTTGGCATTGTTTGAATTCATCCCGAAGTGTTCTCTTCCTGCCCTGATCTTTATACTCCAAAAACACTCTCTCTGCTGTGCGCAGGCTAAGCCACAGGCCATTCAATTCACCATTCCAGTAAGGTTGTTTAGTTCTATAAATCTTCTTATTATGTTTAATGGCACAATGTTTATCTAATTCTTTATATAGAAGATTACATAGCTGGCCATAACACACATCTACATTTTCTTGGGTTGTGCTACCATTTTGCAGCTGATCTTCAATCTCAGTGAGAGCATTTTGGCACGTCTCAGAAGACAGAAAATGTCCCGGTATATGCCTACTCCATCTCTTTCCACCTGGCTGCGCCATCGGGTCTATAGTCCGACTCTGAGTGTGAGCTAACCCACCTGCCTGAAAGCGCACACAGAGCACCGAATGGTCAGGCAGTCTGCTGCGCTCATCCAATAGCCTAACAGCATTATATCCAGATCTTTCTACCAGCTCAGAGGGCGCGTAAACACAAAATTCGCAGCATGTTTTTAAAACAGCATGTGGGGTTACAATGTAGTCTACCACAGCTTTACCCCGTGTAGAAATAGACGTGTAATTATCATTTTCTGGGTTTAGCCTTCCATTAAGCACGCAACACTTACAGTTGGAGGCCATCGATATTGTCCTTTTCTTTTTGCTGAGGTTTGCGTGATCTGCGCAAAAGGACAGTTAACCCATTTTGGGCGGGAACCTCTTTTGGTGTTTTAAACATTATGTTATAATTTAGCTATTGAAAAATAGCAGATCTACAAGCTCATAGCGCGCCACCGAGTGGCGCGCTACGAGCTTGTAGGTCTGCTATTTTTAAAAAATCGTGAAAATATTTATTTCAGAAAACTGGAGGATTTAGAAGGATTTTTTAAAATTTTGAGGTCAGGCCTAAATGGGTCAAATGATAATGACAATATCGGTGGCACCCAACTGAGTCTTTCAAAAATAATTCAATAAAGGTTTGCCCATGTTTATTCACCCCTGTGTCCAATACAGTCGTAGAAGGAATATCATCTTCATCAACATAATCTGTTAAATCTGTAATTGGACTATTCAGGTCACCACAGATGTAGATGGCGTCTACATTAACTGTATATATCAATGTCAATAAATGATTAAAGAAAGTATCTGCGTTCCGCCCCCATGTTGATGTTTCAGGAGATAAATAACAAGAAATAATAACAAAAGCATATTGTGTCTCCTTGTGTTTAAAACGCAGGCAGAGAATTCCATCGTGGACTTTATCCACAATATTAACAGCGAACTGATCGCAGACAGTATTCTTAACACAAAGTCCGACACCACCCGAGGCCTTGACAGCTCTCCTGTGCGCATTGCGATTATGTCCGAACCAGGTAAATCCCTCTATAACAAGAGAGTCCTCGGATAAATGAGTCTCGTTCAAAGAAATTAAATCAGGATTTAGGGAATGGAGCATTACGGTTCTGAGCTCACAGTTTGTTGCAGTCCACCCGTTAACATTCCAACTGACCAGCAGAAACGGTTCTGCACTCACGGGTCGGGCATAGTCTCCGAGTCCACACCCGGAGACGGAGGCCTGCTATCCCGCCTGCTAGCATGCCTGCTTGCGCTCTCGCCGGTCCGTTTCACCAGCCGCCCCGTTTGCAGCCACGTAGAAATTCTTCCCCGCCGGTATTTCACGCAGCAAGGTTCTGAAGTTTAGGTCCACTAGCCGTTCCGTGTGTGAATAATCAATCACATGTGTAGTCTGAAGGCCTATTCATAGTCTGGTTTTTCGGTGGTGAGGTGACCACCGCTCCGGTGGTTAGCTGACCACCGGAGCTGAAATAACGTTGAACGGTGGTGAGTAAAAACAGAGAGAAGGGCTGGAGCGGTGGCGGTGGTTTGCTCTTCACCGCGGCTTGTGACGTCATGTTGTAGTTCGGTGGTCACCCCACCACCAAAAGGTGGTAGGTCCACTAGCCGTTCCGTGTGTGATTTCGCCGACGACACAAACACCTTTTGGAAGGTGTCAATGTCACTGTCTTTGAGCTTGGATTTTCTGCGGAGCACAGCCACCTTCTCCTCTGTAGACCGCAGCTCTACCTTCACCAGCCCTGGCCGGCTTCCTCTCGCACGAAAGGCGCTCCACAGCAATTAGTTCAGGCACTGGATCACACTCGAGGCCTGTGCGCAACAGGTCTGTCACCCGGGCAGTCAAATCCTCGTCGTCATCTTGTGGCAATCCCCCTATTATAAGTGAGACATCTGGATCGAATCGAATTTTATTCGGTATGGCCCTATTTTCCATACTTTCTATATTCCCCTCAATCTTTTCCATTCTTGCGACCATAATGCCCACTTCCAGGTCCAGATTCGTATGCATGTCCTTCACAGCTTTCTCCAGATCCTTCTTCAGGGCAGCTTGGCCATCAGTTATGAGCTTTTGCAAACTGTCAATTTTATTATTGACTTGCTTTTCCACTGCAGACTGCATACGGTCCATTTTCGCATTAAGCGCTTTGAGTTCATTCAGTACGGCAGAATCACCGCTATCACCTCCTTCCGCCTCTTTGTTCCTGCCAGCGCGTTGCCTCGTATTGTTCAAAGCGAGACGTTTCAAGCCGCTTAATTAACTCCGGGGTTTTATAAAGATATTTTGATGAATGAAACCCCGGGTTTAGTAGTATTTCACAAGTTTTTCCAAGTTTGTTTGAAACAAACAGCAGCAACAAAACGCTCACACAGCTCCCAGCATGCACCCCCTCATGTGCATGTTTTTTGTAATACATCAAATACATGGGGGACTGATTGAGGGTCGCTACTGGCAGTGGTGGAAAATAACGAAGTACAATTACTTCGTTACTGTACTTAAGTACACGTTTTGAGAATTTGTACTTTTATTTACTATTTTTATTTTCCTGTACTTTTACTTTTACTTCGTTACTTTTACAAGTAAAAAATCGTACTTTTAATCCGCTACATTAAAATTGGACACCTTTCGTTACTCGCTACACATTTCCGCGCAACATATGCGAAATATGCTTGAGTCATCGCCTCACTCATTCGTTCACATTCACAGAAGCATGGTGGTGCGGTGCGGTGAAAAAGCTGGACTGAAGCGCCCGTCTCTCTCTCTCTCTCTCTCTCTGGTGCGGTGAATAAGTAACAGCGAGCCGCGCTGTGTGTGTGTGTGTGTGTGTGTGTGTCTGACGCGCTGCTGGTTATTGCAGTTCTGTTTTCGTCATAGCTGTTATTTTGCATGGCTGTGTTGTGGAACACATACACAGCTAACGTCAGGAACGTTACACGACTCACCCATCCAGGTGATTGCAATAATAATAATCAATCACATGTGTAGTCTGAAGGCCTATTCATAGTCTGGATTTTCGGTGGTCAGCTCACCACCGCTCCGGTGGTGAGCTGACCACCGGAGCTGAAATAACGTTGAGCAGTGGTGAGTAAAAACAGAGAGAAGGGCTGGAGCGGTGGCGGTGGTTTGCTCTTCACCGCGGCTCGTGACGTCATGTTGTATGTAAACGTCTGTCGAACGGGATGGTCGTTAAAGTTGATATCGGTTCGGTTTCAACTTTCTCCCCCAATAATGTAATCCACATTTGTCCAGTGCATAGGCCTATAGCCTACTGCAGGCTTTTTTTGACTAGATTTAGAAGACATTTTCAAGCTCTTGCTACTGAAATGATCGATTATTTTTATGGAAAAATCATTTAACATGCATCTCAATGGGAGACAGAAGGACAGTTTGCCCTCGCAGAGTGGAGTGGGTGGGGCTTAATTATTGAAGGGCTAATTAAAATGCGTGAATTCACACAATTATAATGTCTGTTTTGCAAATTGCAAATGGGGCTCTCCCCATTCTCCCCTAAATGACTGTGGACTGTTGACTGTGGACCCCCATCTGAAATATATTTTTGTGTGCGCTTGCTTGCACCCTGAGGGTGCGTGTATGTAAACACAAACATTGTCCTAACAAACATTATTCCATTGATAATGAATGGCCAGTTTCTAGTGTTTATCCCAACACAAACATTAAATGCCATTGATAATGAATGGCCAGTTTCTAGTGTTTATCCCAACACAATATGGTATTTTATTTTATGTTGTATATGATGTAATCTGCCTCGTAAGGAACAGGAGTGTCAGTTTGGTATTCACTTGATCATTGTTTGCAAACCGTCATGTCGGTTTATTGTAATTGTTTATGTAAACTGTAAAAAGTGTCCTGTAAGTCCATATGGGCTGGGCTTCTTCGGAAGCATGACACTTAAATAAAGAATCAATCAATCAATCAATCGATCAATCGATCAATCAATCAATCAATCAATCAATCAATCAATCAATCAATCAATCAATCAATCAATCAATCAATCAATCAATCACATACATTAAATGCCATTGATAATGAATGGCCAGTTTCGAGACGAGTGTTGAAATAAAGCCACTTTTGGACTTAATTTCTTTGTAGGCCTTTTGAAAACCATGTTGTACTTTTTACTTTTATACTCAAGTACATTTTACACCGGGTACTTTTTGTACTTAAGTACATTTAATTTGAGGTACTTTTATACTTTTACTTAAATAACTTTCTTAATGGGTACTTTTACTTAAGTAATTCTCAAGTAGAGAATCAGTACTTTTACTTAAGTAAAATATTTTTGTACTTTTTCCACCACTGGCTACTGGGACGTAAGTCGGGACTTGATCACTCCCGGCTGGGTCGCCTGAGTGAGGGGTATGATGTTGAGAGACCCGAAACCCCGTTGACCTCAGGATACCTCACTGAGGATACGTCCCAGGTGCATCCATGCAATGTTTTTTTAGTCACAGAAGACGCATTTGAGAACCTCTGATTCTGCAACCAGGGGAACCTAAACACACACTTTTATTCTAGTTTTAGTGTAGCCATAATATGATATCACTACCCTGCAAATTGTATCCCTGTTTTTCACATTCCGTCTCTATCTCAGGACCAAAGAGGACATTCAGTCTCTATCTCAGGACCAAAGAGGACATTCAGTCTCTATCTCAGGACCAAAGAGGACATTCAGTCTCTATCTCAGGACCAAAGAGGACATTCAGTCTCTATCTCAGGACCAAAGAGGACATTCAGTCTCTATCTCAGGACCAAAGAGGACATTCTGTCTCTATCGCAGGACCAAAGAGGACATTCAGTCTCTATCTCAGGACCAAAGAGGACATTCAGTCTATATCTCAGGACCAAAGAGGACATTTAGTCTCTATCTCAGGACCAAAGAGGACATTCAGTCTCTATCTCAGGACCAAAGAGGACATTCAGTCTCTATCTCAGGACCAAAGAGGACATTCAGTCTCTATCTCAGGACCAAAGAGGACATCAGTCTCTATCTCAGGACCAAAGAGGACATTCAGTCTCTATCTCAGGACCAAAGAGGACATTCAGTCTCTATCTCAGGACCAAAGAGGACATTCAGTCTCTATCTCAGGACCAAAGAGGACATTCTGTCTCTATCTCAGGACCAAAGAGGACATTCAGTCTCTATCTCAGGACCAAATAGGACATTCTGTCTCTATCTCAGGACCAAAGAGGACATTCAGTCTCTATCTCAGGACCAAAGAGGACAACCGGATGAGGAGCCATGCGGGAATGAAGTCTGGGTACCCGTTTGTACTTCTGTTTTTAACCCATTACGACCTGAGGCCAATTCTACAAAATCTCTGTTAAATCCTATCAGTTTTCTGAAAATGTCCATCCGAGTGGCTCTCGAACCCAGTCAAGGACCCCAGATGTTATATGTACTGTATTTGGCCGCTGACCCCCATCTGAGAATATTTTGTTCCAGGGACGCCCAGAAGTAAATATTGGAGGTAAAAACAAATAATACATTACATTAAAAAAATATGCACATGTTTTCACAAAAAACAAAATAAAAAAAGCAGATCTACAAGCTATGAGCTTGTATATCTCCTATTGTAGAAAAACCAAAGTACCGGTATAAAATAATGCCTTTTGGCTCAAATCTAAAACGACACACAAATGTTTTTTTTCCGGTCTTAATGGGTTAAGTCCAACGCATGCATGTCTCTCTCTTTATCTCTGGCTCATAAATAAAAGATGGAATCATCCTCTGCATTCTCTCCGTTCATATTTTAAGCTCATTTCGGTGACTGACGCTTATATACGAAACTCGCCATGTTGTGCTGGACTCTTTGGCCTGCCGTCATGGCAGCAATGAATATTTATAAGAATGCCAGTCTAACGAGGACGCTCGTTAAAATAATGTCAACAACCCACTCGCATCACCACACGCACACGCGCGCACATGCACGCGCACGTGCACACACACACACACACACACCACGTTTTGAAAACTCTTAAGGTAACAACCTAGCGGGGGCTACGGTGCGCCGTGGCCAATTAGGCAGTTTGGATATTTGGTTTAATACGGTAGGCGGTAGGTTGTATTTTCATCAGCATTTCTGCTTAACCCATTTAGACATGAGCTTTATTCTACAAATGCCTTCTAAATCCTGACAGTTTTCTGAAAAACCCATGTCAGTCGTTCTCAAACTTGTTCATGTTAAGGAGCCCCACAATCATATCTAATTGGCTGCCGACCCCCATCTCAAAATATGTTGTTCCAGGGACCCCCCCCCCCCCCCCCCCCAGAAGCAAAGAGTTGAGTTAAAAACGTTCGCTCTGAAAGAATATATTCAAACATTTGGGCCACATTTTCACGATTTTCTCAAAAATAGCAGACCTGCCGCGCTACGAGCTTGTAGATCTGCTATTTTTCAACAGCTAAAGTACAACATAATGCTTAAAACACCAAAAGGGGTTCCCGCCCAAGAGGGGTTAAATTGCTCAGGTGATGGATAGGAGAGAGAGTGAAGAGGCGGTGTGGATCGTCGGGGAGGTGTGTGCAGCGCTGCAGCCTGACACAGGCCTGTATGTTCTGTAGGAATTAGAAATGGCATGTATCTATTTATTGTCAATTCTTCTAGCTACAGCAGCACACACCCTAGTTTCCTAGTACACTGGTTCTCAAACTTTTTCCTGCCAATTAACCCATTTAGGCCTGACATCGAAATAAAAAAAACGTTCGCTCTGAAAGAATATATATTCAAAGATTTGTGCCGCATTTTCGGGATTTAAAAAAAATAGCAGATCTACAAGCTCATAGCGCACCACTCGGTGGCGCGCTATGAGCTTGTAGATCTGCTATTTTTCAATAGCTAAAGTATAACATAATGCTTAGTTAACTCTTTGCCAGATTCAAGGCATTTCAATGTAGTAAATAGGGTTCTCTATGGCAGAATCGCGTTTTTGAATGATTTATTGAAAATTATCTGTACATGCCGTATGCAACACATCTCCAGTAGATATAGAGTGCAGGGTTGCGCCCCGAAAATAGCTGAACGAATGAATATTTGGACAACCCCTCTTTATTTTTCATGTTCTCCAGGTCTCCGTGCACTATACGATAAGTTAACCATGATTTAGCGCTAGGGCAGAAAAATCTATTTCACTGTATAGTGTATAATATGATCCATCTCTCAAACTCTGTGTGCTGTGTCGTTTGCACCTCAAACAGTGGGTCGGTATACTGTACATGTGGGGGTCGCGGACCGATTTTTACGTGTGGCGAGTAAATATCCCCCTTTTTCCCGTTTCCTACATCTAAAAGACACATTTTAAAAAGTTTAAACAAAACAATCACAACTTTTCATCAATTAAAAACAATTCCTTCAAGTATTTGGAAAAATACATTTAAAAAGAAAATCGAATAATTTCCATAAATAAATCAAAGGTTTAAGAGAAGGACTGAAAATAGCCGATCTACAAGCTCGCAACGTGGCGCGAAGCCACACGTTGTGTGCTTGTAGATCTGCAATTTTCACTGGTTTGGGTCCCGGGCAAACGTGACATTTTTCTTTTGGGTCCATGCCCTCAGTACCCACTTACTTGACTAATTACTTGTAATTAAAAGTGAGCAATACCCACAGCCATAATACTAGAGGGAGCGTGAACAACGATCTGGTGCCACCCATTTATAAAACAAATATGGGCAAATTCACCTTTCAAAGCACTGCTACCCAGGTGTGGAATGCCCTCCCCCCATCTCTCAAAACAAACAAATCTCTGGCTTCCTTCAAGACAGGCCTAAAAATTCACCTATCAGCAGGTCAAAGGGAGAGGAGGTGATCGCCCCAGCCTCTTTATACTAATAATCCCCTTCCGATTCACTTCAGCCCCAACCTATGCATACTGTATATTTCATGTTTAGAGGAAATTGATATGCTGTTATATCAACTGTTGTTAGTGTGTTACATTATTATTCATGTCATGTGTGAGTGGATGGGACCCGAATGGAAACAAGGCCGCAAGGTCTTTCTTCGGTGTAATCCTTTTTCGGACAAAAAAATGCCTGACTGTACATTGTGCTGTTTGCATTTATATGTTGCCTAATAAAATATTCAATCAATCAATCAAAGCGTTCTTGACGTTTATACAGTACGTCACAGAACTCCAGACATTTTCCCTGGAACAGCTTTATGAAGTGACAGCCTTTGTTTCTCTTTTGTTTCTCTCTTTCTCAGTTTCTTTCATGGTCATTGAACATTGTCTTGGTGGAAGGGAGATGGAAAAAGCAATCGCTTCATAAAGTTGTGCGTCTGGGAAAGACGGACACAATGTCTTTGATTGTGTTTCGCTGAACAAAGCAACGGATCTGTTTTGTGGAGTTCTATAGGACCAATTGAATAATGAGCTGTATCCAGTCAGCCGTGTACGCTAACTAAGTACATTTACTCATGTATACTGTACTTAAGTACAGTTTTTTACTTTACCGCCTCTACGACTGGTACCACTTATTTCGCCTCTAC
The DNA here is from genome assembly GCF_951216825.1 of Electrona antarctica. Lineage (NCBI taxonomy): Eukaryota > Metazoa > Chordata > Actinopteri > Myctophiformes > Myctophidae > Electrona > Electrona antarctica. Next base: position 45,145,428 of record NC_136799.1, read on the forward strand.
AATTACAATTTAGGCGGCATTTAGCAGTAGGGGTGTGCTGAAATATCGATATGGCGATATATATATCGATACGTCCTCCCGCGATAAATAATCGATATTGATTAATAAAATATCGATATCGGGAAAAACAAAACTTTTTCTTTTTTTTGAAATGTTGTTCATAATTAAGTGATGAACAACATGTTTAGAAAAGGAGGAAATGACAGCTAAAATAAAGCAAATCCCACTCAGATTCCACAGCAACCAAGTACTGAATTACTGGATGGTGATTTGTCCAGTCTCCAAACAGCTTTGTGGGAATACAAAATGCTGCATTTTTTCAGTTCCAAGTATTTTGTAGTTGCAGATATTGTGATATATCGTTGATGAAATGTCATACAATATATCGATATATCGCAAATATCGCAATATATCGAATATCGTGATATTATCGTTATCGAGGGCCTAATATCGCGATATATATCGTATCGTGAGGAACCCATATCGTCCCACCCCTATTTAGCAGACGCTCTTAATCCAGAGTGACTTACATTAAGCAAGAACAAAAAGCATGGGAATACATCACATATATAAAAAAGCATTTATCATGAAACATGCGTAAGCTAAGAACGTACTGTAACTAGAACATATCTATATAATGACACTATACATATAAACTATACATACAGTTGGGTGCCACCGATATTGTCCCTTATCATTTGACCCATTTAGGCCTGACCTCAACATTTTTAAAAAATCCTTCTAAATCCTCCACTTTTCAAAAATAGCTAAATTATAACAATGTTTAAAACACCAAAAGGGGTTCCTGCCCAAAATGGGTTAACTGTCCTATATACTACCAATGACTAGTCTAAACTAAGTATGCACCCCCTATACTATTCTATACATATGTACTATGAAGTGCTATGACTACATACAATGCAATTAATAATAAATAATAATATATAGGATTTATATAGCGCTTTTCAAGGTACCCAAAGTCGCTTTACAGAAAGAAGTAAAAACAATTTTATTAGAGAACTAGTTCAAAGGTTAAAAGGTTAAAACTAGAAAAATAAATCAAAAAGGAAAGCCAGTCTGACAAGGTGGGTTTTGAGTGTGCTTTTGAACATGTCAAAGGTGGGGGCAGCTCTGATGTGGGCTGGGAGTGAGTTCCACAGTGAGGGGGCGGCCACTGCGAAGGCCCTGTCACCCCAGGTTATTTTGTTGGACTTGTGGGGTTCCAGTAGGTTGGCAGTGCTTGACCTGAGGGAGCGGGTGGGGGCATGGCGTTGTATGAGTTCAGAGAGGTAGAGGGGGGGGCCTGGTTGTTGAGGGCTTTGTAGGTGATGGTGAGTAGTTTGAAGTCAATTCTGAATTTGACTGGGAGCCAGTGCAGTTCACGGAGGACAGGTGTGATGTGGTCCCTAGATCGGGTTCTGGTGAGCAGGCGGGCGGCAGAGTTTTGCACATACTGCCGTTTTTTGAGAACCTTGGTGGTGACGCCGTACAGGAGGCTATTGCAGTAGTCGAGTCTGGATGTGATGAAGGAATGAATGAGTGTCTCAGTGGCAGTGTGGGATAGCATGGGACGAAGGCGGCAATGTTGCGGAGGTGAAAAAAGGCAGTTTTGGTGATCTGGTTGACATGGGGCTGGAAGGAGAGGGTGGGGTCAAGAATGACACCGAGGTTACGGACTCGGGTGGAGGGGGTGACAGTGGAGCCATCAATAGTGAGGGAGAAATCATGAGAGGAGCGGGTGAGTGAGTCGGGGCCAATGATGAGGATTTCAGATTTATTGCAGTTGAGTTTTAGAAAGTTTGTTTGCATCCATGTTTTAATGTCAGTCAGGCAGGAGGTGAGGGTGGAGTGGGTGATGGCGGCGATGGTTTTGGAGAGGAGATAGAGTTGTGTGTCATCGGCATAACAGTGAAAGCGGAGGCCGTGCCTGCGGAGTATCTGACCAAGGGGGAGCATGTAGAGAATAAAGAGCAGGCGACCAAGTACTGAGCCTTGGGGGACGCCGTGGGTGACAGGTGATGTGAGTGATAAAATGGTGTCTGTCAGTGAGGTATGATTGGAACCAGGAGAGGGCAGTGTCAGTGATTCCAAGGGTGGATTTGAGGCGTGAGATGAGAATGGAGTGATAGACAGCACAATTATTGTGCTGTCTACATTGTGCTGTCTACATGACATGCTATAAGTCTGTTTCAAATGCTATCTAAGTCTAAAAAGTGCTATCTAAGGGGGTAGGGTAAGTGCTACGGGCCATGATGGAGTCTGAAAAGGTGGGTTTTCAGACTACGGCCTCTACCACTGGTTTTTGGATAATAATATATATCAGATATTACGGTAAGAATCCTTTAACTCTAGGCCCTATTTCACATACACTCTAGTGAAAATAGCAGATCTACAAGCTCACAATGCAGTAAGATGAGCCACGTTGTGAGCTTGTAGATCTGTCATTTGTATTATTACAGACAGTACTTTAACTCCAGCACAAATTTGACCAAGCAACTTTCACATGAAGTAATATTTGACTACATATATACTGTAAGTACTGGAGTTGAGTACTTTGTCCTGCACCACTGGTCTTTTGCAGTCTTTTGTATACGTGATTGATTACTCCCTCGTGGGATGAAACCTGCTATAGGGCTCGATACTTTTGAGTTTGGAAAGGGTCGGCATTCAGAAAAGCACGGCTGGTGTTGCCCACGAGTCCACGACAAAGATCATATCATCGATGTTGGGCAGAAACCACGTTTGTTTTTGTTTTTGTCGCAAATTAACGCTCCACTTGATCATACTACAGCGTCAAACAAAAGCATCAAAACACATTTAGCGTTGCGTTTTGAGCTTGCAGATCTGCTTACTTTTGCTGTTTTTGAATTTCAACGCTGACAAGTAACAGTTTTGGGACATAATAGGTTTCCACCCGATAGAAACGATATACCACCTCTAATTAGAACACAACATCTATAGCCATAATGCTGAGACCGCTCCACACAAACAAACCACTCCAGAGAGAAGGATTGCAGTCATTAAGCGCACAAGCAAAATGCAGTTGAACTGCTTGGCGTCCAGCATTAGAATTTAAAGGTCCCACTCCCTGCTTGCAAATCAAACATATAATTTTACTTCTGTTTCCCCTGTATGCATCATTGTGGCGGGCCGCCATAAAAACCTGCCCTGCCGACCGCCACAGTAATGAATTTGTTGCCAACAAATTATATTATCTTTTTTTTTTATTTATCTGCAACTAATCGCGGGTGTTTTTTGTAACCTATCGTGACAGTTTTTCCACTTAAAGGGTTAGTTTAGAATTTTGGAAATACTTGCCATTAATATAGTGTTTGCAATGGTATTAATTGACTGCATGAGTCCCGTGGTGGGAGTTCTGCTCTGGTTTTGGTCAATATTAACACTTGTTAGCTCTAGCTATCGTTCTCGAGAAATGTTTATATTTCAATCGCGATGCGATGAAAAATCAGAAGTCAGATCCGAACCTCGGACGTCTGATCACCCATTGAGACCTGGAACGCATCCATGTCACGTTAGCGTTTAACCACATTAACCATTAACAGTAGTCTATGCATGCGCGAGCACGTTCCGTGCGCAAGGTGTTGCCAAGCAACCGGCTCAGGGCTAAAAGTTGGTCTTTCACCGTGCCGTTTCAGATCTATAAAGCAATATAAAACAGACAGTGGCGTGCACAGACATTTAGAGGGGCAGGTGCTCAAGTGAAAAAAGGGCACCTTGTGCAGCGTGTGGAACCGGCCGGTTGCCTTAATAGTGGGAGATTTATAGATTTTGGGGCATAAACAATATATTATAAGCTTTTTTTTAAATCAAGCCTTTCTCGGCCCCACCTCTCTCCCTTTGTTTATATTGTGTTTTAGGATCCAAGATGGCCGCAGCACCAGGAGGGGGTGGGGCGGAGGTGAGCGGGCGGGGTCGACATATGACCTTAATGGGCTGCATTCAAGACACTTGCCTTGTGTTTGACACCTGACTTGTGTCTGAACACAGCTTTGATGGATGTGTTCTACCCCCTCTCTCCCCCATCAAACAAAATGTTTGGTCAAACCATATGGGCTTCCATTGGAAATGCATTGGAGCGGCCATTTATACACAGACACAAGACAAGTGTCTTGAATGTGTGAACGCAGCCCAGTAAGGGCATATGTCGACCCCGCCCGCTCACCTCCGCCCCACCCCCCCCTGGTGCTGCGGCCATCTTGGATCCTAAAACACAATATAAACAAAGGGAGAGAGGTGGGGCAGAGAAAGGCCCTTATTGATTGATGTCACCATGGTCCACATACTGTACACTGTAGGCCTACAGTTTCTGTCCAGAGTGCAAGGGCAGGTGGTGCTCTAGCACCCCCTAGTGTCTATCTGTGCACGCCACTGAAAACAGACATATACGTTAACAGCAGACAATGTGTTAAGTATAGTTCCGGTCATTAGGTGGGGGACACTGGGGGCCACTCATTAAACATAAATTAATCCACAAGTCATATGTATTGTTGACCCATTTCTCCCATATAGTGCAACTTTTGTTTAACTTTGACCCGTCTGTCACATGGAACTACGTTTTTTTGTGCTGCTATTGGCGCAGTGTTGCTGGACACAAAAAATACTGGGCACAAAACAAATAGCTCACACTCGTTCTGGCTAGGGGAAACACTGCTGAGCGTGTGCAAAAATGGACCCTTAGTTAAATTGATTCTATGGATATTTGCTGTGTATTATAAAAAACAAATGGTTTTAATGTGTTGGAAAGCAAGATTTGTGTTCTCTACGCCCCAAACAGCCTCTCATACAGTACATACAGTATGTGTAATAGTACTGCACTCCACGCAACTCTGTTGTATTGATTTAATTTTTGTCAAGTCAGATTTTTCATATCCCATTCCAATTGATTTGCCACCCACCTTTGTCGGCCCTGGGCAGGCAACCCGGCCCGACTGTAAAGCACACTTTTTCTAGTTTACCGTATAATGGGAAATATTAACCCATTTAGGCCTGACCTCGAAATAAAATCCTAAATCCTCCAGTTTTCTGAAATGAATATTTTCACGATTTTTCAAAAATAGCAGACCTACAAGCTCGTAGCGCGCCACTCGGTGGCGCGCTATGAGCTTGTAGATCTGCTATTTTTCAATAGCTATAACTTAATGCTAACACCAAAAGGGGTTCCCGCCCAAAATGGGTTAATATTCCACTCGGGGTGAAGTGTAGACAATTTATTGAAGAGGATGGGAGCATTAAAAAGAGCAGTATACGGCAACATACTGTACCACACCCCTCGAGCCCCTGACAGGGCAAAATGGAAAACCCTTCTTATTAGAGACACTGGGCAGTATTATGCGTGTCTTAAGTACCAGGTCTTATTACTTAACTTAAAGGACCACTTCACCACTTTTCAACATCTCATATAATTGGTCCTCACTAATGTTCATTATAAAACACCACCATTCTTTCCTACTCAGTCTGTGTCTCATAGGAGGGCTTTGGGCAGTTCGGACACCCGTCCATCAGTGACATCATCACTAGGCAGATTTTTTTTTAAACAAGATTTGTTTTTAAATATATTTAGATTCAGCCATCGTGAGAACGATGGCTTCAACTTTTGCATTGCAACTTTTCAGGAAAAGAAAGCCTGCCGTTTCTATTAGCTTGGATTCACCATCGATGATGTCACTGGTGGACGGGTTTCTGGACTGCCCACAGCCTTCCTATGAGACACAGACTGAGTAGGAAAAAATGGTGGTATTTTATCATGAACATTAGTTAGGACCAATTATAGGAAGAGAAGTTGAAAAGTGGTGAAGTGGTCCTTTAAGACCTGGTACTTAAGACACGCATAATACTGCCCATTGGCTGCAATTCGGTATCGACAATTATTCCATGGCTTGGGTTGAATGCTTGATTCTGATTGGTCAATCGCTGAATTCAGCGGTGAGTTATGTCTTGATAATGACCGCTCCGCTCTATAACAGAACTCTGCCTAATCAAACCCTCTGAGCACCAGCTGCGCCCCGCTTGATTTACCAGGTGTTTCCAACATGACAGCCGTGTAAACACACAAACGCACGCACGCACGCACACACACACACACGCACGCGCACGCACGCACACACACACACACACACAAGAGACACACAATGTCATTTACATTTAAACATTGCTCTCAAAAAAGGTTTTGAAAACATTTGAGCGAGAAATAGACACAAAAAATAAAACCACATGAGTTTTGGTGATGCTCTATATTCTCTGAATCAACTTAGTTTGTGTTTGTTTGCGTACTAAAATAATGACTTTGAGAGCTGTTTTTCCTCATGGAAGTCAATGAGGAGCATATTTTGAATTATCAATTTCTAATCACTGGAACATTTCTTTTTTTAAATTTCTTGTCCACATTTGGAGTTACATCATATGGCAAGGTAACTTTAGAACCCAAACCTAAAAAAAAGTGGTCTTACACTTTAAGTAACATAAATGTGAGTATACTTTCTCCACCAACCGACGACTCACCTCAGACTGTAGAGGACGTGGCCGTCGGGGAACACGCGGATCATGATGTTGTCGGTGGTGGTGTCGTGGATGAAGCTCCGCTTGGAGTGGACGAAGAAGACGTCGGGCACCCAGATCTTCTTGACCAAGCGGCCGTCGAACGTCATGCTCTTGTTGGTGGAGCTGGTGAAGGACAGACGCTCGTCCTTCCAGTAGTGTCTCAGGTACAGCGTCATGGTGAAGTCCTGCAGCCAGGGGGCGGTACGGAGCAAAGGGTTAAGCGTTTCCCCTTGAGGGCCTCTGGTGACGTACATTTTGGCCATTTGAAAACAGCCGATCTACAAGCTCACAATGCGTCGCGATGCGACGCATTGTGAGCTTGTAGATCGGCTGTTTTCGAAATATGTGTGTACATTTGAAACTTGAAGGGGGGGGGGGGGGGGGTACGGAGCAAAGGGTTATTATTATTAGAGTTGACGAAAACTGACGAAATGACGAAAACTGACAAAATGGCGAAAACTGACGAAATGACGAAAACGAAATAAAAACTGATTTACAAAACTAATTAAAACGAACTGAAATTATAGACAAAATGCCCTTAAAGGGGAAAACCACCCATTTTCAACATTTTACTATGTCATTAATGTACCTTAGAGCTGTTGGGGTGGAAATAATAAAAAAGTCCCCCCATTCTGTGTTTCCTAGAACTGTAATTATGAAAAAAAACATTAACATGGTGAAACGCATCTTGATGACATCATCAAGATGTGTTTCACCATGTTAATGATTTTTTTCAGACCTCTAGTTCTAGGAAACACAGAATGGGGGAACTTTTTTTATTATTTCCACACAACAGCTCTAAGGTACATTAATGACATAGTAAAATGTTGAAAATGAGTGGAATGCCCCTTTAATAGTTTTATTATATTATTATTTTACCAGTGGCTTGAAAAACACTGGTCTATGAATACCCATGAAAACTTTGACATAGAGTTGACATATCGTCATTACTGACGCGTAATTCTGATTGGCTGCCTTTCTACGAAACCCATAGAGGGGGGGGACGCAACCAGACGCGTTTAAGTCGAAACGCGAGCAGAGCAGAGCACACCGGAGCACACCCACTGATTTAACAGTATAGCACAGTCGGACCCCCCACGCAGCCTCCGCGGGGAACCCCGATTCCGCGGACGCCCGCGATTTTGACACATGAGAGATGTTCTTTGTACTGTACCTGCCAAGCCAATGTCTACAGCACCGACAGCTGTGCGTGAGGAGCGACATATAATGGCTTGGAGAATATGCTACCTGAGAGTGCACAAACACAACCAAACACAAATGTGACCAGGTCTAGCAAAATGGTCCTCATCTCGCCTATAATGAAAAGGCAGAAAATCTAAAATAAACTTGATTTTTTTTTTTTGTGATTTTCGTTTTTTTTCATATTAACACAGCTTGAATGTTGAAGAAGGTTTTCATTCCAACAGATTATTGATTTGGGCAAATTAAGTCAAAGTAGGCTAGCCAGCTCTAGGTGTTGAAATGTTGTGAACATTCAAAGGGGATTTTCTCAGCTTTGGGTAAAACGGCACAATCATTTTAAAATTGTCATATCTCCTTCAAATATTTTCCAATTTCATTGAATGATACATCATATGAAAGCTTACATTCTGTACTTTAATAATCTGTAAAAAACTGAAAAATTACTCTGGTCGAGATGAGGGCCTATTTGCCAGACCCGGTCACAAATACAAACAGTCCATTTGTATTTCCATTGGAGTTTATTGTTATAAAAGGGTCCTTTGGTTCCATTTGTAGTAGACTATAAGGCTACACTGTCAGTTACAGAGTCACCTCGACAGATCCTGTTGTTCTTAAGACCTGATGCCGATTCTAGTAAGTCATAAGTTCTCACATTTTCATGCCAAGCACCTCAAAAACTATACAGTTGGGTGCCACCGATATTGTCCCTTATCATTTGACCCATTTAGGCCTGACCTCAAAATTTTAAAAAATCCTTCTAAATCCTCCAGTTTTCTGAAATAAATATTTTCACGATTTTTCAAAAATAGCAGACCTACAAGCTCGTAGCGCGCCACTCGGTGGCGCGCTATGAGCTTGTAGATCTGCTATTTTTCAATAGCTAAATTATAACATAATGTTTAAAACACCAAAAGGGGTTCCCGCCCAAAATGGGTTAACTGTCCTTTTGCGCAGATCACGCAAACCTCAGCAAAAAGAAAAGGACAATATCGATGGCCTCCAACTGTACATTATATTTGGCCGCAGACCTCCCCTCTGAAAATGTTTAGTGCCAGGGATCATTTATGCCATTTAAATGGCAGCTGTACAAGCACGCAGCATGGCACCAAGAGACACGCTGTGAGCTTGTCAATCTGCCATGTTGCTACAGTATATACTGTATATATACATTAGGGGTGTGCTGAAATATTGATATGGCGATATATATCGATACGTCCTCCCGCGATAAATAATCGATATTGATTATTAAAATATCGATATCGGGAAAAAAAGAAAAGGAGGAAATGACAGCTAAAATAAAGCAAATCCCACTCAGATTCCACAGCAACCAGAAGTACTGAATTACTGGATGGTGATTTGTCCAAAGTCTCCAAACAGCTTTGTGGGAATACAAAATGCTGCATTTTTTCAGTTCCAAGTATTTTGTAGTTGCAGATATTGTGATATATCGTTGATGAAATTTCATACAATATATCGATATATCGCAATATATCGAATATCGTGATATTATCGTTATCGAGGGCCTAATATCACGATATATATCGTATCGTGAGGAACCCATATCGTCCCACCCCTAATATACATGGTAGCTGAAATCTAAAATGACACTGATGGTTTCCCGGTTCCCGGCAAAGGACAACTTTAGTTTTTTTCTACCAAGGTTCATGTTTTAGGTTGTTATTAGAGAAAGTAAAAGATGAGGGTTCATTTTTTTTTTCATTTGCTGCTTTCTTTAGTTTTAGAGATTTTAGCTGTTTTTGACAGGGGGGCGGGGGCATTCAAGCATGGGGCTAATTTTTGGTCCTACTAGACCCCAGGAAATTACATCTGGCCACAGAGGATCACAGGATCTATTGAATGTGAAGGTAGCCTACTGGGGGGAAGCTACCGTGCCTATGACTATGTGTCATAGGCTCAATATGTCAGTTTGACACATTCAGTAGATCTCGTGATCTTTTGTGGCCAGGTGTAATTTATTGGGGTCTAGTAGGACTATAGTAAATAATAAAAAAAAGAAATCGCTAAAAAATTGTATTAAAAAAATACATATTTAGCCCCATGCTCGAATGCCCCTGTCAAAAACAGCTAAAGTCCCTAAAATGAAAGAAAGCAGCAAATGAAGAAAACACAACACTCATCTTTTACTTTATCTAATAACAACCTAAAACATGAACCTTGGTTGAAAAAAACTAGTTGTCCTTTAATGGGTTAAATCTTTATACTTTGTTGAACAGAGTCTCCCAGGGCAGTGCTATAGTCTACAAAATGTCTTCTAAATCTGACATTTCTATGTCAGTGGTTCTCAAACTATCTCATATCAAGGACCCCCAACAATATATGTAATTGGTCGTCGACCCCCATCTGAAAATATGTTGTTCCAGTGACCCCCCCAGAAGCAAAAATAGCAGATGTACAAGTTAGTAGAGCTTGTGGATGAGATGAGATTAGATGGAAATGCTTAGACTACCAACCCAATAGATCCACTGTTTAAATCATTTATAACTAGAAAAAGTGCCCTTCTTGGCACAGGTCTCTACCAGGAGGATAGGAGTGTGTGTGATGTTTGGCAAAATGTTTAGGAGTAATATAATCATGTTTTGTGTGTGTGTGTGTGTGTGTGTGTGTGTGTGTGTGTGTGTGTGTGTGTGTGTGTGTGTGTGTGTGTGTGCGTGTGAGACACCGCTTGGCCTGTTGTAGCGCCACCATGAGGCTGATTTGAAAACTGTCAAGTGGCATTTTTTCCTCAGCCTAGTGGGAATATGCATGCACAGTTTCACCGAAATCGGACGCTGCGTTGAATAGTTGTGGCGATTTGTACAAAACGGGTACCAAGCGGGCTACTCCTGAAAAGTTTAGAAGCCAATCGTAGGCAATGAAGGTGGATTACATGACTATGGAGAGCATGTGTACCGATTTGCGTGCAATTTGAAGGAGTAATATTAGAAAATGTGTTTTACATAATTATGTCGGTCTCCTGGTGGCGCTATAAAGAGCAGATGTGAAAAATTCCAGGCAAAGGTTTTTCCTTGGCCTCTAGGGAGTTGGCATACAAAGTTATCCACAGATCCGTGCAGTTAGAGGTAAAAACACTTTTCGGCCAGTTATAGCGCCACCATGAGGCTGAGTTGAAAATGTTCACGTGGCATTTCTTCCTCGGCCGAGTGGGAATGTGCGTGCGCAATTTCACGGAAATCACACGATGTGTTCATGATTTGCAGCATTTTGTTTGAAACTGAGCACTCCTGCGAACTTTGGAAGCCAATCTTAGCCAATCAGGATGGAGTCTGGGAAATCTGAAAGACCCGTTTGGTTGAATGGCTCTAGAGAGACTGTGTACCAATTTGCGTGATGTTTGGACAAAATCTGTAGGTGTACTGTCCAAAAACTTGTTTTGCACAAAGCGGCCTCCTGGTGGCGCTATAACAGGCCGTTCTGGAAATTTTGGGGCAGAGGTTCATCGGTGGCATCCAGGGAGTGTGTGTGCAACGGACACACGGACGGACGGACGGACACACAGACGGACGGACGGACGGAGTGCAAAACATACTCTATCCCCATGCCTTCGGCCTGGTGGAGACAAAAAGGCTGTCACCATCATGACACTGTATCACTACACAGATATTTGAAGGCAAGCACCAATGTAACTGGACCACAGTGTTGCTTTTGGCAGCACATTTTGATTTTAGTTTTAGTCACGTTTTAGTCTTTTGAAAAGTTTTCATTTAGTTTTAGTCACATTTTAGTCACCCGGAATGTGTAGTGTTGTAATGTCATGAGGTTTTAGTCGACTAAATCTAGTCGATTTTGGCGGGCCTTGATGCCGTCGTATTTTCACTTGCTGAAAATAGCCGATCTGCTATTTTCAGCATGCAACCTAGTGTAAAATGACTTATTCTGGATCTCTTGTCCACTAGTCCCTTCCTAACATTTTAGTCTAGTTTTTGTTTGTTGACGAAATCGTCAGTATATTTAATTTTCATGTAGTTAGTACATTTCGTTTTCGTCAGTGGAAAAAGGTAGTCGACGCACATTTTTCGTCTTAGTTTTAGTCGACGAAACATCAGTCAGCGTTGCTACTATTAGACAGAATCCTCCGAAATATGTGCTTCATTGTCCTGCAGCTGCTGGAGCCGTTTGCGGTTGGCTTGCCTCGTTTCCTCGTCGATCGGATAAGTATAGAACACGGCAAAGCTGAGTAGAATGAGGGCGACAGGCGCGGCGGAGACCAAAAGCTTCAGGGCTAAATTCACCTCCTCCGGTTGCGAGCAGCAACGAGGAACGTAGCCCGCGAAATCTAAGCTCAGCGTGGAAATGCCCTGGGCGACCCCGGAGGCTAGCTTGGCAGAGAAGATGTAGAAGGAGTAGAAGATGGCCTCGTGGCCACTGGACTCGGGGTTGTGCACCTTGAAGTCGTCCAGCGCGTCGGGAAGCATCGACCACGGCAACAGGTAGGCCGCCGCCACGCTCGCTCCGGCGGCGACGGAGACGACGTAGGTGACCGTCAGGTTGCTCTCCGCGCACGCCACCAGGACCAAGAAGGGAACGACGGACGCGCCGCTGGCGTAAACCGCCGTCTTCTTACCGAAGCGAGTCTGGAACCACTGCCAGAAGGGGACGGTCAGGGCGGCGGAGAGCATGACGACCAGCACGATGTTCTTGAAGTCCTTTCCGAAGCCCAGCGTGTAGCTGCAAAAGAGCGCAAAGTTCCCGTTCAGGAGCTTGTACGCCAGCGACGCGAAGAGGAAGCCCGCGACCAGTTTGACGTAGGGTCCGTGCCCCATGATCATCCTGATTCCCAGGAAGAAAGAAGGCCGCCTGGGCTCTGCTGAGCGGGTGCGGCGGGATTCCTCCACCTCTCTCACTCCAAAGAACAGAACCGCGGCGCAGAGAAAGTAGACGGCGGAGATGGCGCCCGAGGCGATCACGTAGGCGGCTTCCGTGCCATCCAAGGAGAAAGGCGAGGAGAGCGTGTCGTTGGCGGCGGCGAGCGGGAAGAAAGAACCGAGTTCCTCGGTGGCGTTATTATTATCGGACGCCGGGAGGAGGAGGCACGGCGCGTCGCCCATGCCCACGATCTGCCCCTGGACGGCCGCGCCGACCACGACGGCCAGAACCTCGACGGTCATCCTGTAGGCGGTGGCCGAGTCTCTCTCCCCCTGCTCGGCGCTGAGGAACATGGTGAGGGCCGCGTAGGGCACGTCGACGCAGGTCTGCAGCGTCTGGTAGAGGCAGTAGGAGGCCAGGTGCCAGGCGAGGCTGCCGCCGCCGCCGCGCACGAAGGGGGGAACGTACCACACCAGGACGTACGACAGCGCGGCGAGAGGAGTGGCCAGCCCGATCCAGGGCAGCATGCGCCCCGCCCGCGGCCCCATCCGCGGGCTGCGGGAGACCAGGAAGCCCACGACGGGGTCCATCGCGGCGGCCCACAGGCAGCCCGCGAACAGGACGACGGAGGCGCGGTGGGCGTCCAGCCTCGCCACGTCCAGCAGGTAGATCTGCAGGAAGAAGCCCAGGGCGCAGCCGGCCATCTGGCGAGGCGCCCCGCCGGCGGCGTAGCACAGTTTGGCGCAGACCGACAGCCCGCCGCTCCGCGGAGCTCGCTTATTCCCAGCCGGCGCGCAGGCTTCATTTTTTGAGCCGACCGGCGCGTGTGCGTTCAAAGAACTCACGTTGGAATTCCGCTCCTCTCCCTGATCTCCTTTGGCCATGACGACAAGGCTTTGACTCTTTTTAGATGGCTGCACCGTGAAGAACGGCAAAACCCACAATTCTTATTTTGGTGCATAAAAAATAACGCCTTTCAGATGCTTTTAACACTTAGCAAAGTCTGCGGTCCTTTTGATCGTATACATCTCGGCGGGACATATATGGATATTATTTAAGAAATAGCCTCGCGTGATGATGAGACGAAGAGCTGCTGATGACATTACGACATCATCGACAGATCCTCATATGGACGTATATGGAGTTTCCACAATATCTACGCCCAAACATGGGGTATCTATCGGTGTCGGTTCATGACGCCAGTCTCAAATGAGTCAGTCCATGACGCCTGTCCCCTGATAAGGCGTCAGCCCCCCATGATCATATATGGATCTCTAGGTCAACCATGTTCATTCCAAGTTATCTGAGTGAAATGCTCTCTAACAATAATACACTCTATTCATGCTGCCTGTTTATGCAGCGTGGATTTTACCCATTTGGTGTTTTAAGCACTATGTTATACTTCAGCTATTGAAAAATAGCAGACCTACAAGCTCATAGCGCGGCACCGAGTGCCGCGCTATGAGCTTGTAGTTCTGCTATTTTTGAAAAATCGTGAAAATGTGGCGCAGACCTTTGAGTATATTTTCTTTCAGAACGAACATTTTTAACTCATATCTCATATCTTCTGGAAGGTCCCCTGGAACAACATATTTTCAGACGGGGGTCGGCGGCCGATTACATACATATTCGGGGGTCCTTGACATGAAAATGTCAGATGTCAGAAAACTGTCAGGATTTAGAAGGCATTTGTAGAATCGTCCTCAGGTCTAAATGGGGTTAAACACTTTATTATGAACCTGCTGGATCAAGAACCAATGCTCTGCTAGCGTTTTCCAGACTAGATGGCAGCAGCGATCAACTTGCAGGGGTGAGTATAGAATATAGAAGTGGTTGATAAGGTACTCAAACCCCATTACTTGAGGCAAAGTATAGATACGCCTTTCTGATGAGGCAGACGTTGATGTCTAACCGTCACGCACGTTGGACTACAATTGCATATTCAAAGACCTAAAACCATCCATCCATCTTCAACCGCTTATCCGTAGTCGGGTCGCGGGGGCAACAGCTCCACCAGAGTGCTCCAGACTTCCCTCTCCAGAGCAACATTAGTGACTTCCTCCTGGGGGATCCCGAGACGTTCCAAGGCCAGTGAGTCGATGTGTTTCCTCCAACTGCGCCTTGGTCTGCCCCGGGGCCTCCTCCCAGTGGTACGTGCGTCGAAGACTTCCCTATAGGGAGACGCCCGAGAGGCATCCTAACCAGATGCCCCGAACCACCTAATCTGGCTCCTTTCCAGGCGAAGGAGCAGCGGTTCTACTCCGAGTCTCTCTCGTGTGACTGAACTTCTCACCCTATCTCTAAGGGAGATGCCAGCCACCCGTCGAAGAAAACTCATTTTGGCCGCTTGTATTTGCGACCTTATTCTTTCTGTCATGACCCACACTTCATGACCATATAGGTGAGAGTAGGAACGAAGATTGCTCGGTAGACAGAGAGCTTTGCGGTTGTGACTCTCTTTTCGTCACAACCACCTTTACAAAAACTAAATACCCTAAATAATAAATAACTAAATGCAGAAATCGGATATCCCACTCTGTCCCGTTGAACGTTTATAGGCAATAATTATGCACATTTCTCGAAACGAAAATGAACATATATATATATATTTTTTGCACAATTTTATATTTCATACAATAGGCCTGGATGGATTACAGTTCAATAATAAAAGTTATAGAAAACTACATTTCTGAGCCTAAGAAGTGTATTTTTGTAATACAGAGGTATACGTATGATGGTCACATATAACAAAAAAAATAGATTGATGCTGACAGCCGGTCAACAGGTGGATTCATGAATGTATGTACAGTATATAGACACATTTAACAATATTTGCACACGTTTTCACTATTTTTCAAAAATAGCAGATCTACAAGCTTGTAGCGCGGCACTCGGTACCGTGCAAAAGTTTAAAATAATGGTTAAAAGTGGTTAAAAGCTAAAGCAGTAGCCGAACCCCGGTCGCCATATTAATACGTGGGTCATCGCTTTATATCAAAATCCACCAGCAGAAGCACAAACACATACCTCTACTGCGCCCGCAGGTTGCTAGGCAGGTTGCTATGTCCCTCCAGGCGCAAGGCCAAATGCACGCGCACCCCATTGGAATCCAACTCATTATGATTTCTTTCCTGCCTGTTTTCTCTGAAAAATACTCCAAAATCCGTCTTTTTGTCAAATCCGTCCGGCGTTCAGATGAGAATAGGGATTTTTGATCCCATTCTGGCCGACATATTACCGTTTCTAGCGAAAGTTAAACAACATGGCCAGCTGCTAGACTACGATGTGCTTTTGGGTTTCGTCTTTGTGAAGCGTGTGTGACACACGCGGAATCAGGGCTTGATGTTGATGTGAAAGCATGGCGCAGAGGTACCGTTTATGACCACTGGAGGGCGCAGCTCTCAAAGTGTTAATGGTTTAACCCATTTAGACCTGAGGACGATTCTACAAAATGTCTTCTTTTAAATCCTGACAGTTTTCAGAAAATCCCACGTTTCTATGTCAGTGGTTCTCAAACAAGGACCCCAAAAATTATATATTATGTAAATAGGCCTCCACCCCAATCTGAAAATATGTTGTTCCAGGGACCCCCCCAGAAGCAAATATTTGAGTGAAAAATGTTCGCTCTGAGAGAATATATATTCCAAATTTTCGCCACATTTTCACGATTTAAAAGAAAATAGCAGACCTACAAGCTCATAGCGCGGCACTCGGTGCCGCGCTATGAGCTTGTAGATCTGCTATTATTTAATAGCTAAAGTATTACATAATGCTTAAAACACCAAAAGGGGTTCCCTGCCCAAAATGGTTTAAGGTCACATTCTCACCTAATACTTCGGTAGACTCGAGATGCGAATGGGCGGACAAGTTGGGATTCTTGCATATTTAATTTGCTGCGGTTTGCCTTCACACTGGCTGTGTCAAGCGCAGCAAGGAAACGCAGCAGGGAATTTTATCAATGTGTTCAATTCATAAACTATAGCCTACACAGTGAAATCTATGGTGTTAAAATTATACTCATAACATGCATGTATCGTACCATCTGGGACTGGACATCTCTCTCTCTCTCTCTCTCTCTCTCTCTCTCTCTCTCTCTCTCTCCGCACGCACTGTTCCTTTGGGCATAGAGGCACAGCGCTGAGCACTGACAGAGAAAGTCCCTGGCCTACTCCCCAGTCCCACACAGTGACAGCACTCCATGTTTACGGCACGCACAGACAGACAGACAGAATATTCTGTAGGCTACACTGCAGTGTTTTTATGTGTTTTCTTAAGCAATTGATTAATGTACTCGTCCTCATTTCGACCAGGGCTTCGGTCTTCTCATTCGACCAAGTCTATCTATCCACGGTAACGGGACATCTGTGCGCTGCGTAAAATATGCCTTCTCCGTCTCCAACCGTGTTCAGCTCCTCACCCGCCACATTGTTTGCTTCATTTCCTTTATTTGCCGCGGATTGCATTCCCACCTGCACCGAATCGAAATCAAGTGTGATTGGAAGCGAAGCGAAACCCCCGTTTTTGGTCGGAGTAGAATGCGGTTCTTTGATGCGCATTAGGATTCGAATGAGCCTTCACACCTGCCAAACGAAGCGCACTTTCGGAGAATGCGCAGCAGGATTCGTTTTAATCGCAGTAAAGCTTTCTGGTGTGAATGTCACCTAAGTGTCTAGCTCAGGGACATCTCAACACCCTGGTGATATGTCTCTGGAATAGTCTGTCACCGTTACTGTCAATATCTTTAGTTCTGACTATAGGGATGTCACTTTTTTTTCACAATTTCTGTGTTAGCCGATACTAATACCTGCAGAGAATAATATTTATAATACAAAAAGGAAAACAAATCTTATTTTGAAGTCCACCGACTGGGAATAGTGTTTATAGCTATCTAGCTATACGTCTCGCGTTGTGTTTATAGCAGACTCCTCACTCAAATCTGCACTTGCAGTTTGGGCAACTCCAAAGCATCAAGGCCCGCCAAAATACATTTTAGTCGACTAAATCAACTGTAGATTTAGTGGACTAAAATCGTATGACATTTAGTCGACTAAAACCACACTAAACACTAAAACATTCCAGGTGACTAAAATGTGACTAAAACTAAGTGAAAACTATTCAAGAGACTATGACTAAAACTAAAATCTAAATTTGCTGCCAAAAACAACACTGCTTGTTAGCCTGTAGTGGTCATTTAGTTGGCATATGGCGACTGAGAACGTACCATATCCACTTCAGAAATGCTGTCCAAGCTCTCCACCTGGACATCCACTCCAACGGGAATAGCTGGACCTAGAACAAAGAAAAAGAAAGACGTTGTGTTTTATTTTATTATTATTTTTTTGGTTAACCCATTTTGACCACAGGGTCGATTCTAGAAATGTCTTCTAAATCCTAAAGGTTTTCTGAAAAACCTCTGTTTCTCTGTCAGTGGAACTCAACCTTTCAAGGACTCCCAGAATTATATGTATTTGGCCGCCGACCCCCATCTCAAAATATGATGTTCCAGGGACCCCCCCCCCCCCCCCCCCCCAGAAGCACAGATTTGAGTTAAAAACGTTGGCTCTGAAATAATCTATTCGAAGATTTGCGCCACATTTTCACGATTTTTCAAAAATAGCAGACCTGCAACCTCGCTTGTTTTTCAATAGCTAAAGTATAACATAATGCTTCAAACACCAACAGGGGTTCCCGCCCAGAATGGATTTAAAGATATCTGGCTGGAGGTTCATGCGATTTATGTAATGACAAACGAGTTGGGAACGAGTTTTACGTTTTGTTTGAGTGCAAGAATATTAGCATATAGCATTATGAATGTTGGTCAAACGTATCTGCCAAAGTACTATATACAGTATAAGTCACCAATCTATGTTGAAATACATTTTATTACTGTAATCAGATATATTGTGGAAAAACTTATACCTCAAATAATGCATTTTGCTACTTCTGTATGAATATTGGTATGTATTGAATACAGTCCATTTATAAATCTGTGCTCCAGACCATGTGAACATAGTCGTGAGTTTGTGGTTATAACAAAATGTTTCTTCTGTTAAAAGGTTAAGCAGTGGTTTTCAACCAGTGGTCCGGGGACCAACAGTGGTCCTTGAGGGGGTTCCAGGTGGAACCCCCCTAAATGATGGAGAGTTGGTAACCAAATGGACCCTTGTAGATCTTGAAACCAAATGGACCCTTATACGGGTCCATTTGGTTCCATGTTACGCTCTCAAGAGTTAAATTATTGTTAAACACCTGCATTACTTCATTTACAAGACGTCTACGCAATTAGAGCATGTAGAAGAATTGTTATTTTGACAGCATATTCTTTAGTTTTTGATCGGAGAGGCCGCTAAATCTCATCAAACGGTGGTCCGTGGCTCAAATGCCACGGACCACCGACAGCGACCGGAGGAGCTACAGTTGGGTGCCACCGATATTGTCCCTTATCATTTGACCCATTTAGGCCTGACCTCAACATTTGTAAAAATCCTTCTAAATCCTCCAGTTTTCTGAAATAAATATTTTCACGATTTTTCAAAAATAGCAGACCTACAAGCTCGTAGCGCGCCACTCGGTGGCGCGCTATGAGCTTGTAGATCTGCTATTTTTCAATAGCTAAATTATAACATAATGTTTAAAACACCAAAAGGGGTTCCCGCCCAAAATGGGTTAACTGTCCTTTTGCGCAGATCACGCAAACCTCAGCAAAAAGAAAAGGACAATATCGATGGCCTCCAACTGTAGGCTTTGTCCGGTCGCTGCTTTTAACCAATTTAGGACTGCAGGCCGATTCTAAAAAATATATATATTCTAAATCCTAAAGGTTCTCAGAAAAACCCATGTTTCTATGTCATGTGGTGCGCAACCTTTTTCACGTAAAGGACCCCCAGAATGATCTGTATTTGGCCATGGACACCAATCTCAAAATGTGTGACAGAATATATTGAAAGATTCGCGCCACATTTTCACGATTTAAAAAAAATAGCAGATAGTGCCTCGCTACGAGCTTGTAGATCTGCTATTTTAAGTAGTATAGGCCTATATAGCATAATGCTTAAAACACCAATAAAAGGGGTTCCCACCCTGAATGGGTTAATCCTGTTATATCTGTAGAAAAGCCACTCTTCAGCATCACTGCTATTAAAACGTGATACTTGACCTCTGACCCCTACATACGGACAGTAATGACCCTCTGACCCCTACATACGGACAGTAATGACCCTCTGACCTCTGAACCCTACATACGGACAGTAATGCCCTGGAACAACATATTTTCAGATGGGGGTCGGTGGTAGCCTGGTTAATAAACCAGACCGAATCAGCCGTTGGCAAAAAAAAGTTGCCTACCAGCGGATTACGGTCTGGCGAGGCTCAGTAGCACGCCTCTTTCCTACAGCAGAGAACAGGTCGGACCAATCGGGACACGGTATGCAATATAGGCGGGCTTTGGTACAGTGACGTTCAATGCTTGAGACCTTTGACTGACAGTAGCTCTGACCAATTGCGTCGAAGAGAAAATGTTCGACGGGAAATTAAATCCAAGTGGAGCCAGCCCAGACTGATATACCGCGACAGTGTTGTGTGATATTAGTCTGGCTTATTAGCCAGGCTAGGTCGGTGGCCAAATAAATATGGTTTCTGGGCTCCTTGACATGAAATATTGAGCACCACTGATATAGAAACATATAGGTATTTCAGAAAACTGACAGGATTTATAAGACATTTTTTGTATTTCTTCGTATTCTCCTCCCATATACCTTCCACAACTGGGCTCCCCAAACTAAGAAACATCCAAACATGTGTGAGCCGTGCAGGACAATAGGGACTTTAAGCCAGGGGTTCTCAACCCGTGGGTCGCGACCCCTCGGGGGGGTCGCCAAATTATTTTAGGGGGTCCCCAAATTATTTTCCAAAAAAAAAAAAAGTATCGACATCAAAATGTACTTAAAGTACTACAAGTAAAAGTATACTCATTGTGCAGAATGTGCCATTTCACAAGTTCGAAATGTGTACAAAATCTATTGAAAATAGCAGATCTACAAGCTCACAATGCGTCGCGTTGCGAGTCCGACGCATTGTGAGCTTGTAGATCGGCTATTTTCAAATGGCCGAAATGTATAGGGTTGACGTGGTTAATGTATGTTTTCTAATCAAAATTAAAATCACCAAAGTAACTAGTAACTAAAGTTTTCAAATAAATGTAGTGGAGTAGAAGTACAAATTTTGGCTCTGAGATGTAGCGGAGTAGAAGTAAAAGTACTGGAAATTGGAAATACTCAAGTAAAGTACAAATACCTCAAAATTGTACTTAAGTAAAAGTACTTAGTTACTTTCCACCACTGGATACATTGTAGGGGATCTGTTCAAACCTACACCCCGTTATAATTGATATATTTGGTTTTTAAAATCCACCCAAAATTGTTGAAGTTCCGGACAGAGCCACATTAGATGCACATTATTGTACCGTACCTTGCATTTTAGACATTTACCGGAACAGTCTTTATCATAAGTTGCTCCTTTGATATGGTGTAGTTTGTAATTCATGAATAATTGTGAATTGAATTTCCTGGGGCTTATAACATATATTTGTACTATTTAGCATATTCTTTTTTTTCCAGTGGTGGTCAGTAATTGCAATTTGTAAGTCCCGTTCCCACGACTGCCTGCTGGTGATATTACTGCCGTTCCCTATAGGGAAATCAATTGATATATCACTCGTTTGATTCTTCTTCAGTAGGCAGACCTGGTGGACAAGTCTCTCAATGTCAGTGTTGTTTTTGGCAGCACATTTTGATTTTAGTTTTAGTCGTAGTCTCCTGAATAGTTTTCATTTAGTTTTAGTCACATTTTAGTCACCTGGAATGTTTTAGTGTTAGTCTAGTTTTAGTCGACTAAATATAATAAGATTTTAGTCGGCTGAATCTACAGTTGATTTAGTCGACTAAAATGCATTTTGGCGGGCCTTGATGCTGTCTTAAAGACTGATTTTACACTTGCTGAAAATAGCCGATCTACTTGTAGATCGGCTATTTTCAGCATGCAACAATGTGTAAAATGACTTATACTGGATCTCTTGTCCACTAGTCCCTTCCTAACATTTTAGTCTAGTTTTAATTTGTTGATGAAATTGTCAATATATTTAGTCTTAGTTTTAGTCCCCGTAGCTTAGTTTTCATTTAGTTTCCATTTAGTTTTCCTCAGTGAAAAAAGGTTGTCGACGAACATTTTTCGTCTTAGTTTTAGTCGACGAAATCAACACTGGTGCATGATCTTTATATTGGGGTATGGAAATTTAAGTAACTTCGAATTTGTAGAAATCCCTTTTATTTTCTCTTCTGTGTTGTAACTGTACCTATATTTTGTATGTACTTATTTGGTTTCATGCATGCTGTTGTCATTTTATAATTTCATAATTGTGTTTCCTTATTTGCTTCTTGATGTTCTGTGTAAAGCACACTGAATTGCCTTGTTGTTGAAATGTGTTAATCAAATAAAACTGCGTTGCCAATTGACCTATAGCTAAGCCCCTCCCCAAACTGCTATGGTCCAATCACAGCTAAGCATAACATGGGTTAGACAAACCTCTCCACCAATAGTTTTCCTATATGATAAAACACTGTTTTAAAAAAGAAATGCCACGCGCATATTTTTCCAGTGCATATGGCAGGCCTTGTTGACGGATTTGGAAGAGATTTTGAAGGTCTGGTTCCAAAAATGAACCAGTATTTAATGTGTAAAATCCCTGATATTTACATTGGAATGAATGAGCCAGTTTTCTGAAAAACCCTATGTTTCTATGTCAGTCGTTCTCCAACATTTTCATGTCAAGGACCCCCAAAAATATATGTAATTGGCCGCCAACCCCCCATCTGAAAATATCTTGTTCCAGGGGCAGGGAGCCCCCAGAAGCAAACATTTGAGTTGAAAATGTTCGCTCTGAAAGAATATATATATTCCACATTTACGCCACATTTTGACGGGTTTTTCAAAAATAGCAGACCTACAAGCTCGTAGTGCGGCACTCGGTGCCGCGCTACGAGCTTGTAGATCTGCTATTTTTTTAATAGCTAAAGTATAACATAATGCTTAAGCACAAACCCAGAATGGGTGAAATCTGCTACGTTTAGTAAAAAAGCAACATGTGAGGTTTCCCCCCCCCCTGACAGCAATGATGTCATCCACTTTGGTCTCGTTGGAAATGCAATGTACAGTACACACACACACACACACACACACACACACACACACACACACACACACACACACACAGCGCATGATAGCGGTCCGCATGGGAAAGATTTGCAAGCGATTTGCAGCACTTTACATCACTCATCTATATATGTACAGTCTGTAATCCAAGGAGATTAACCCATTTTGACCTGAAATAAATCGAAAAAAAAAAAATGTCCTCTAAATCCTGACAGTTTTCTGAAATACCTCATGTTTCTGTATCAGTGGTGCTCAATATTTCATGTCAAGGACCCCAAAAATTATATGTAATTGGCCGCCGACCCCCATCTGAAAATATGTTGTTCCAGGGACCCCCCCCCCCCCCCCCCCCCCCAGAAGCAACGATTTGAGTTAAAAACGTTTGCGCTGAAAGAATATATGTTCAAAGGTTTGCGCCACATTTTCGAGTTTAAAAAAAAATAGCAGATCTACAAGCTTGTAGCGCGGCACCGAGTGCCGCGCTACGAGCTTGTAGGTCTGCTATATTTCAATAGCTAAAGTATAACGTAACGTTTAAAACACCAAATGGGGTTCCCGCCAAAAATGGGTTAATGCTAAATGCTAGATTATAGCTCGCCGAGGCCATTGAGATGTGGGACTGACTGGACGTGATGGGATCTCTACTGTTAACATGACGGTTTGGGATTATTCTTCAATCACATGAGCAACAATAGCATGAAGTGCCAGTGGTGAGGGAAAAAAATGTACTTCATTTTTGTTTTACTTAAGTAAAAGTATCAATAGTAGAAATGCAATGTAGAAATAAGATACTCTATTACAAGTAAAAGTCCGGAATTCAAAATGTACTTGAATAAAACTACAAAACTATTGGTATAAAAATAAAAAAAAGTATAGGCAGTATATGCTCATTATGCAGAATGTGTTAAAATGTATAGGGCTGAAGTGGTTAATGTATGTTTTGTAATAATACCTATACGAATAATTGTAGTGGAGTAAAAAGTAGACAGTATTCGCCTCTGAGATGCAGTGGAGTAGAAGCAAAAGTACTGGAAATTGGAAATATTACAGTAAAGTCAAAGAAAACACCTCAAAGCTGTACTCAAGCAACAGTACTTAAGAGTAAATGTACTTAGTTACTTTGCACATACCACTGTTGACGGGTGAAGGAAAGGCCAACCAAAAATAAAAAAATATATTTTATATGAATGAAAAAGACCTATACGGACGCGTAGATACACGTCCTTAGCACCCCGTGGTTTTGATTCCCAGCACGTCTACACACGTCCAGAGGACAATGATAGACATAATGATGAGAAAAAAATGACATTTATTCTCATTTCATCCAGCCTTTTATTTGTATTTTTGAGTGGTGTAAACCACTCCTACAACTGGCTTTGTTAGTGCAGAAAAAACGAGCATGGTTGCTATGTTCACCCTGTTCACCCGGGTGTGATTTCATTACCTGGCTTTGTTAGTCTGTGCAGAAAAAATGAGCATGGTTGCTATGTTCACCCTGTTCACCCGGGTGTGATTTCATTACGTCAGACATGATTTCATTACGTCAGACAGGCTATATAAGACCTTACACCACTCAGTTCACACGGGTGTGATTTTTATCTTTAAGATAGCCTGATGAAGGCCACATAGGCCGAAACGTTGCTGTTTCCCTAAATAAAAGTTGGTCACTGCATTTGAAGACAGTGTGCGGGTGTTTGTTCCTTTTTCATTTTTGGGCACCGTACCCTCTCCTACGCACCTGTCGCCTGTAGGTGTGCAAAAGCCTTGCTTTTTATACAGACGAATGGAAACGGCTCGAACAATAGCTGCGATTATCTCACGGAATTGTGCTCGGGCGATGTCACTTCCAACAAAAGGTTTCAAGTGTTTAAGTGAACACACCTCACCTTTGGCTTAAACTCAACTCTGTGTAGAACATTAACGTTGCTGTCGGACAGACACCTCGTATCTCCATAACGTTTTATTTATTTATTTTATTTTTTCATCCTACTACAGTGTCACACAAAATAGAGCAACAGCAGCAAAAAACACCCGTTCTAGAAACTCATAATGCACTGTGCATTTGGGATTCTTTTTCCTATTAAAAAGATACAAAATAAAATAACAAATGAAAAGGATTAACAAGAGCTTAAAAGGAGCATTCAGTGATTTGGGTGATTTGGAAGGGGGTAAATTGGCAACATCGGAGTTGGAACCGGAGACCAATTGGGTCTCCATTGACCCGCTGAGCGCTGTTCAGAGGTGGACAGCCGCTGCCCCCGCCGGCGGGGGAAATGTGGCTCTTAACACTTTGATTGCTACAGGATCTCGGCAGGCCTATTTTGATGTTGCTACCGTTTAACATTGCACAAAGGCCTTGTTCGGGGGCCCACAGCAAAATGTTCTCTTATAGTGAGAATCACACGCATACATCAAAAGAAAGCTGAACTTGTCCACTTCAATTTAAAAAATACATTTTGATTTTACCATGTTCCATTCTGGAGATATTGACCTTTTTGCAACACCTGCATTTGCCTGGAAGTGGTTATCTTGAACAGCGAGCAGAGTTATGGATGGTTTAAAGTCAGAGACATTGACAGGCAGATATAAAATTGAACCCAATAAATATCCTATACATCCTATACACCGAATGAAAGCCCTGAATGTGTACTTTTACGAGGAAAAGAGTAAACATTGATCCCATGTACAGTTAGACAGTAATTGGTTATTGAATGCAGCTTGTGCCCACCAGATAACTTCAGAGAAGACATGGACGTGAACTCCTCAATATTCACAAAATAAGGCCTATAGCGACATATAAATGCTATATACCGTATGAAACAGAAGACTCTCTGCTTTCATAAGAAAAAAACTTCTACTGTAGTAATAATAAAAATCACACCCATGTGAAGTGAGTGGTGCAACTCTGTCCCATATTCTGTTCTCTGCTTATTCAATACAGCTCGCTATATACGGACTGAGGCAGAAAGACATGTAAACCTTTTATTTACAGTTTGGTCTGTAAACTTCTACTGTAATAATAAAAATCACACCCCTGTGAAGTGAGCGGTGCAACTGTTCTCTACAGTTGCGCGGTGCAACTGTAGAGAACAGTTGTATTCTTTTTTTCTGATCACGTGAGCGGGACTAAGCAGCAATGACAGGGGGATGGTTCTTCATTGTCCGGGTGGGTAAAAAGATGAATGAAAGTATGCTATAAAAAAGTGATTAGAACGTATGGATACGTGGTTAGCACCGGACGTTTGATTAATTAATAACGTATGGATACGCGGTTAGCGTTCGCTGTGTTAAGTGACTACGGTTATTTTTTCCCCCCATTTCCTGAAAAGCTGATATGGCTTTAACCTACAAGTTTTCCCCACACCGACATCGACGGTATTGTTCACTCCCTGTTTCGCGTTTCTTATCAAAAACAGCAAAAAATAGCAGATCTACTGTACAAGCTCAAAATGTTTCGAGCTTGCGGATCTGCTTCTTTTGATGATTGAAGAGCTAATGAAAAATAGCAGATCTACAAGCTCATAGTGCCGCGCTACGAGCTTGTGGATCTGCTATTTTAGAAAAATCGTGAAATGTGGCGCAAATCTTTGTATATATATTCTTTCAGCGTTTCAACGTTTTTAACTCAAACCTTTGCTTCTGGGGAGGAAGTCCCTGGAACAACATATTTTGAGATGGGGGTCGGCGGCCAATTACACATATATATTTGGGGGTCCTTGACATGAAATAGTCCTGAGAGCCACTCACATAGAAACATGAGGTTTTTCAGAAAACTGGAAGGATTTAGAAGACATTTATAGAATCATTCCCAGGTTTAAATGGGTTAATTAAGGGCGCTATTTTGCCCCTTGACTAAAAAAGACTCATATTGCATATTGCTATATCAAAATCATATACGGTGTACAGTATCATGTTCGTTAGGGTCCCTGACGAAGGCTTGTAGAGCCCAAACGCGTTGGTCTGTATTTTAATGATCTTTGCCATGCCGTTATAATAAAGGCTTTTTTTTCACTTGACTGGAGCATGCCTTGGCACCCGCCTCGGATGTTATCACCCGATAATCAAGAGAATGTTCGTGATCAGCACCTTAGAAATACCCCCAGTATGTGATAATCACCTTAGAAATACCCCCAGTATGTGATAATCACCGTAGAAATACCCCCAGTATGTGATAATCACCTTAGAAATACCCCCAGTATGTGATAATCACCTTAGAAATACCCCCAGTATGTGATAATCACCTTAGAAATACCCCCAGTATGTGATAAATCAACATACTGGGAAATCCGGAAGTGAAACTATATGGGAACGTTTGCATTTTGTGTCCATGACGGAGGAGCGTCGTCTCTGGTGGCCTTGAGCCACGTGAGGCACCGCCGAGCGAGGCGCTAGCCGAGCGAGTCGCCGTGCCGAGCGCTGCGACGGCCACCAGAGCCGACTCAGCGCCGTCCGAGTTACGTCCCGATAGGCTATATAGTAAATATTATAGGCCGAATAGTAAATATTAGTAGCCCCTAGTTTCCATGCCCCGACAATAGAGTTGGAAATGACACGTTCAGCAGGGGGAGTCCTTGACCAGGCTATGTCTGCACCACCCTGCATGCGTGCAGTCGGGGGGAATACAGCCAAACACCACAATGTCTAGTATGCCAGTATGGCCATATTGGCCATATTCCAACTGTCCTGATAACGGTTGATTTCGTATATTTAATGCAGTGATAATAACGGACGAATCCGCTGGCCTTGGACCTCTTTTTATTTGTTCGTGGTCGAACCCTCGCCAACGAGCAGCTGTTTTCGGTTCACACCCGCAAGGACCACGGCAGCGCTTCTTCTCCTCTATATTCAACGTTAATATCTTTATCTATCTGAAAATAGCTGATCCACAAGCTCACAACGCGTCACATCGAAACATTTGAGCATCGATTCATAATCTGATTAATTATTAATAATCTAAATCTTATCTGCAACTTAACCCATTTTGGGCGGGAACCCCTTTTGGTGTTAGCATTATGTTATGCTTTAGCTATTGAAAAATAGCAGATCTACAAGCTCATAGCGCGCCACCGAGTGGCACGCTACGAGCTTGTAGGTCTGCTATTTTTGAAAAATCGTTAAAATGTGGCGCAAATCATTGAATATATATTTCAGAGCGAACATTTTTAACTAAAATATTTGCTTCTGGGGGGGTCCCTGGAACTACATATTTTGAGATGGGGGTCCGTGGGCCAATAGAGATAATTCTGGGGATCCTTGACATGATAAAGGTTGAGCACCACTGACATAGAATCATAGGTTTTTCAGAAAAATGTTAGGATTTAGAAGCCTTTTTTTTTAATCGACCTCAGTCCAAAATGGGTTAATTTACTAACTAAAGCTGCCACAATAAATGTAGTGGAGTAAAACAAACAGGCATTGCCCACCCAGAGGCACCAGTCTGACCTTCGGGAAAAAACCTACTTGTACCCACTGTATTTTTCTACTGGAGTAGAAGAATAAAGTAAATTGTGAAAAGTCACGTAAAGTCAAAGTACCTCAAAATTGCCGTTAACACCCCACTAAAGAGCACTTCTCAATGTGGCATGGGCAGAATGCCAAGCTATTAATGATCTGTAAACACTTCATCTTCAAATTAACTAATGTATTCTTGTAAATCTGTTGAAGCATTGACATGTTTATTTCACTCCTGTCAAGATAATTAGTACAGCAACGGTGATATTCAATTTTATGAATTTTAGAGTCTTTATTAAATGTTTTGGTTTATTTTTTTATTTTTATTTTATTTATTTCTTCCCAACCAGGTCCTGGATAACACATTTCGTTCTGTATACTTGTATGGAATGACAATAACAAAAAAGCCTTGAGCTTTTGTCGCCACAGATCTGAAACGCCTTTGAACGGCTGCGGCTGCTTCAACCTTTAATGTGCACAAAAATCACGTTTCTTTTATGTAAAGGAACATTGCATTTTAGAACACTGTATTCATAATGCTGCAGGTTGCGTAAAGGCTAATTAGCCCAGGTCTTTATCGCTAGCAGACTCGAATACTGCCAAAATGCTGCCATTACCCAGTCTAGTAGTGTTTTTAGCTACTCTGTTCCCCGGTTTTAAGTGTAATTTACAACTGAATCCTCCTATGTGCTTCTAAAGCATTTAATGGCCTCTTAGCATCCTCCCATATTTTTGGAATACCTATTTCACATTCAAACCGAAAATGCCAAGTGCTTTGCATCAAAGAGAGGGCATGCGTCACATACAAATAGACATGAAAACAGTGCATGCAATTAAAGTTACAGGTATGGTGTGTGCGATATTAATTGTGAGATTACCATAATGACAGTAATACTTGTAATGCTTTTTTGTGTGTGTGTGTGTGTGTGTGTGTGTGTGTGTGTGTGTGTGTGTGTGTGTGTGTGTGTGTGTGTGTGTGTGTGTGTGTGTGTGTGTGTGTGTGTGTGTGTGTGTGTGTGTGTGTGTGTGTAGGGTAGCATACCTGTACTATAGACATATTATCCTGCTCATTACTGTGCAGAAATATACATACATCTTCGTGTCTTCGTGTCACATACAAATAGACATGAAAACAGTGCATGCAATGCATAAGATAAAAAGATAGATAACATCACATAACATAGAAAGGTGCTTTTTTGCACAAGCGCTGTATTGCATCCAACACAGTTTCTGTCTGATTGTGGACAGCACTGAACTTTCTGTGTGGAAATTAGACAAGAAAACGTGCATAAATCATTGCTTAAGCGCCATTAAAACCGGGAAAGCATCCGTGCGTTGCCTGTTCAAAAGTAGCAGATATACGTACAAGCTCAGAGTGCAGAGTGCGTATACATCTGCTTTTTGGGGATTTCTTTTTTTAAAGGACCACTTCACCACTTTTCAACATCTCTTCATATAATTGGTCCTCACTAATGTTCATGATAAAACCCCACCATTTTTTCCTACTCAGTCTGTGTCTCATAGGAGGGCTTTGGGCAGTTCGGACACCCGTCCACCAGTGACATCATCATTAGGCAGTTATTTTTTTAAACAAGATTTGTTTTAAAATATATTTAGATTTGTATTATCGTGAGAACGATGGCTTCAACTTTTGCATTGCAACTTTTCAGGAAAAGAAAGCCTGCCGTTTCTATTAGCTTGGATTCACCATCGATGATGTCACTGGTGGACGGGTTTCTGAACTGCCCACAGCCCTCCTATGAGACACAGACTGAGTTGGAAAAAATTGTGGTATTTTATCGTGAACATTAGTTAGGACCAATTATAGGAAGAGAAGTTGAAAAGTGGTGAAGTGGTCCTTTAAGTGTGAAACTACTGACTTAGAAGACATTTGTAGAAGCGGCCTGCAGGTCTAATATCAATGGTGAGACATTGAGACCTCACCTATTTCATGAGAGATGACGATGAGACTAAAACAGTTTCTCTTACAATTTGTCGTAGGTTCTATCCTTTTTTTCCCCTCCAAAGAATGCCTACTGTATATACAGTAAAGGGTGTGCATGTGACATCATCATCATACCCGGAAGTTATGCGGGAACGCCTACTGAGTGTGCAAAGAAAACTACTTTCCGTTTCTGTCCTCGACAGCCCATACATCCGGACAGAAAAGTCCTATCTGATTGCATTAAATTACCCTTAACCCATTTTTACCTGAGATCAGATTCTAAAAATCCTGACAGTTTTCTGAAAAAGCTATGTTTCTATGTCGTTCTTCGATTTTTCAAAAATAGCAGACCTACAAGCTTGTAGCGCGCGCTATGAGCTTGTATATCTGCTATTTTTCAATAGCTAAAGCATAACATAATGCTAACACCAAAAGGGGTTCCCGCCCAAAATGGGTTAAACGACATTAAACTGACTTTGCTACTCAAATTTCCACTCGATTTGCGCATGCGCATACCCTCTAATACAGGGGTTTACACGTACTATGTAAAATCTTAATTTCCATTTTAAAAAAATAATTTGGGGACCCCCCAAAATAATTTGGCGACACCCCCCCAAGGGGGGTTGAGAACCCCTGCTCGAATCCAGTCTCTCCAGCTTCCAGCTCTTTAGCCCATTCTGTACGGCAGTGGAATTCAACTGGCAGCCCGAGGGCCAAGTGTGGCCTGTGGAGCGTCCCCTTGTGGCCCTGGGAATATATATTTTTTTAAATTCTGCTAAGCGCCCCTTTGTGGCCCCTGGAAGAATTATTTGAAAATTCTGGGAATAATAAAAGTAATGAAAGTTACAGGTATGGTGTGTGCGATATGAATTGTGAGATTACCATAATGACAGTAATACTTGTAATGCTTTTGGAGAGTCACCCTCTGCAGTGCTGCAGAGGGTGTGTGTGTGTGTGTGTGTGTGTGTGTGTGTGTGTGTGTGTGTGTGTGTGTGTGTGTGTGTGTGTGTGTGTGTGTGGGGTAGCATACCTGTACTATAGACATATTATCCTGCTCATTACTGTGCAGAAATATACATACATCTTCGTGTTTGAGCACAAAATGCATTTTGAGAACCCACAACTTTCCGCGCTTCACGCGCACGCTGTGCAACAACATATTTTCAGATGGGGGGTCGGCGGTCAATTTCATATATTTTTGGGGGTTTCCTTGACATGAAAATGTTTGAGAACCACTGGCATAGAAACATTCAGAGAACTGGATTTAGAAGGCATTTGTAGAATCGTCCTCAGGTCTAAATGCGTTAATAAACAAGTTTAATTTAGAATAGAATAATTCTAAAGCATCGCATCATCGCATGGGCCTCCTAGAAATCCTCCTATCTTTTGGGAATCCTTTTAATGTTGCACTCGGGTGATCAGGGAATCCTCCGCAGTACGTGGGTTTACTGAACATTCCCTCCGGGGGAACTCTTGCCTTCATGCGGTGCAGGAACTATGAAACGGAACATGCCCAGAGATATTTGAGGCAGACTTCTGTGTACATTTCTAAGAGGCGGTTGTGGGGTGGGGGGGAAAGAGAGAGACGCATCACTTAAACCTAGCCCCTAACTAGTAGCGCGGAAATAATAAATCAATTTATTTCTTAGTTCTGGAGATGTTTTTCCCAGAGTAGAATACTGATCTGGGTTTAGCTACGGTAGACGCAGATTAAAGCAATGAGCTGCTGGTTTGTGAGCTGGTTCAGCAACAGGTGTGCACTGCCCTAGAAAGCTAGAGTGCATTAACAATGTTTTTTGGACACACACTGACTTATTAATAATTTATTTGAGCTTTTCCATCCATATCAGCCGTCTGGCCAACGCGTACAGAAGCCCATGCCAACACGTACATAAGGCCAAGCCAACGCGTACAGAAGGCCAAGCCAACGCGTACAGAAGCCCATGCCAACGCGTACAGAAGGCCATGCCAACGTGTACAGAAGGCCCAGCCAACGCGTACAGAAGGCAAAGCCAACGCGTACAGAAGGCCAAGCCAACGCGTACAGAAGGCCAAGCCAACGCGTACAGAAGGCCATGCCAACGCGTACAGAAGGCCAAGCCAACGCATACAGAAGGCCATGCCAACGCGTACAGAAGGCCATGCCAACGCGTACAGAAGGCCATGCCAACGCGTACATAAGGCCATGCCAACGCATACAGAAGGCCAAGCCGACACGTACAGAAGGCCATGCCAACGCGTACAGAAGGCCAAGCCGACGCGTACAGAAGGCCAAGCCAACACGTACAGAAGGCCAAGCCGACGCGTACAGAAGGCCAAGCCAACGCGTACAGAAGGCCAAGCCGACGCGTACAGAAGGCCAAGCCAACACGTACAGAAGGCAAGCCAACGCGTACAGAAGGCAAGCCAACGCGTACAGAAGGCCAAGCCAACGCGTACAGAAGGCCATGCCAATGCGTACAGAAGGCCAAGCCAACGCGTACAGAAGGCCAAGCCGACGCGTACAGAAGGCCAAGCCGACGCGTACAGAAGGCCAAGCCGACGCGTACAGAAGGCCAAGCCAACGCGTACAGAAGGCCAAAACACTACCTTTGATATTACTTGGTGACACGTCGTTAGTTAAGCTTTCTTCTCTCTTTTTTAAAAGAGTTTTTTTTTTTTTTTACATTGAGCCGGAGTAGAGTTATTTTATTAAGGCCTGGCCATAACTGGGCTCTACTGGACTAGAATTTGAGAACTCGAATAACCCAAAGCACTTTTGAGACAGTATACATTCTACTGTATGTGCGAAAGGTGGGGTTTATCATTGTTTGTTTGTTTGTCAGTCACAGTTCTGCTGTGCTCAGAAGAAAATAACACCTGTGGATTGTGAAGTGGATATTGCCCACTGTTCTTTGCAATAAGATCATCTGACTGACAGGGGGAAGTATGAGCTCTGTACACAATCTCCCTTCGCCTGACATGCAAGCCACGTCGTCTTCTACCAGTGGTGGGGAAAAACGTATCAATATTGCCATGTAGAACTATACTCCGTTACAGGTAAAAGTCTGGAGTTCAAAATGTATACTTGAGTAAACGTGAAAAAAGTATTGGCATCAAAATGGTTTAACCCATTTAAGCCTGACCTCAAAAATTTAAAAAAAATCTTCTAAAATCCTCCAGTTTTCTGAAATAAATATTTCCACGATTTTTCAAAAATAGCAGACCTACAAGCTCGTAGCGCGCCACTCGGTGGCGCGCTATGAGCTTGTAGATCTGCTATTTTTTCAATAGCTAAAGCATAACATGATGCTAACACCAAAAGGGGTTCCCGCCCAAAATGGGTTTTAAAGTATACCAAAAGTAAAAGTGCTCGTTGTACAGAATGTCTCATTTCAAGCTTTCAAGCTTGTGGGGGGGGGGGGGGGGGGGATTTGGTGTCCAGGGGAAATAGCAGTCCAATTACAGTTGCAACTCAGGGCGCTTTGACGAGAAAAGAAGGCTCAAAGCAGCACTATGTATAGCTTGGGGTATCAGTGGCCACTTTGGACACAAATAACTATAAAAACAGGAGCAGGTTTAAAGGACAACTTTAGTTTTTTTTCAACCAAGGTTCATGTTTTAGGTTTTTATTAGAGAAAGTAAAAGATGAGTGTTATTTCTAATCTAATGAATGTGAATGGGGGATGCCATACTGTGTTGTATGGCTCAACATGTCAGTTCAGTCGATCCTGTGATCTTTTGTGGCCAGATGTAATTTCCTGGGGTCTAGGACTATAGTAAATAATAATAAAAAAATCGCTATAAAATTGTGTAAAAAACAAATACATATTTAGCCCCCCTGTCAAAAATAGAGGGTATGTGCATGCTTAAAGTGAATGGCACATCGAGTGGCAAATCGAGTGGCAAAGCAACAGGCAAAGTGAGTTTAACATTGTTTAATAATGTTTAATGGAATCAGATAGGACTTTTCTGTTTGGATGTATGGGCTGTCAAGGCCAGAAAGTACTTTTTGACACTCATTAGGTGTTCCTGCATAACTTCCGGGTTTGATGATGATGTCACGCGCATACAGTAAAACGAAAGAAAGCAGCAAATGAAAAAGAAATAACACTCATCTTTTACTTTCTCTAACAACAACCTAAAACATGAACCTTGGTTGAAAAAAACTAAAGTTGTCCTTTAACCAATAAAGTAGAAGTGCAGCGCTAACGTAACGAGGTGTAATTAACGCATGTATCTTAACATTCACGTTAAATATACTGTATGTCTGATTAATATATTATTTGACCTGGGGCCCAATACGCCCAGCAGAAACCCTGATATGTCTTTATTAATCAACAATAGCCTACTGGATTTATGCACACTCAAAATTGCTCATAATCTGTGTCATTTATGTCTCGAAAGCCTCGGGGCCAAAGTACTTTCGTTTAAATGTTTTATGAAGTCTTACTCTTTATTCCAATTATTATCAACTTTCCTTCACAAATATGCTTCCTGTCCCCTATTAACAGATTAATCGACCAGGACGAAGTTCTTTGTCCTTTCTATTAGTAACGCCCGACGCTCAGGACGAAGTATTGTCCTAAAGACGAAGTTTATTGATACGAGAACAGATCGCATGGCTGTATAGCCCAGGCGCGCCTGCTGGGCTCTCCTCGGTGACGCGCAAGACTGAGATGTCATCAAAAAACTCCCTCCTCTGTTTAGCTGATGAAAACGAAAATCTTAAAACGTTCATAAATCGCGATCTAAATCATCCCGTCTTTTTCTGAAAAAAGATCCTGTGTTAGACGGCGCTCCGCGGTCCAGTCGCTAGTCTCGATAGATTTATTGTTGTCTCCCGTTGTTGTCAATTTACAATTTAGGCATTTAGCAGACGCTCTTAATCCAGAGCGACTTACAATAAGCAAGAACAAAAGCATGGGAATACATCACATATGTAAAAAGCATTTATCGCGAAACATGCGTAAGCTAAGAACGTGACTAGAACATATCTATATAATGACACTATACATATAAACTATAACTAGAACATATCTATATAATGACACTATACATATAAACTACACATATATGCTATACTATGCTGTACATATATACTATGAAGTGCTATGACTACTATACACTATATACTATGAAGTGCTATGACTACATACAATGCACTTATTGTGCTGTCTACATGACATGCTATAAGTCTGTTTCAAATGCTATATAAGTCTAAGAAGTGCTGTCTAAGGGGGGTAGGGTAAGTGCTGTGGCTATTGTTAGCTGCTACACAACATCATGAACTTCCGGCCGGTCCGTCCGGAAAAGGCGTCCGTGTTTATAAATCGACTGGGCGCATGAATGTAATGGATTAAATAGTTCCGGGCAATTAAAGTGTTAACATTTTGGGCGGGAACCTCTTTTGGTGTTCTAAAGCATCATGTTATACTTTAGCTATTGAAAAATAGCAGATCTACAAGTTCATAGCGCGACACCGAGTGCCGCGTTACGAGCTTGTAGATCTGCTATTTTTGAAAAATCGTGAAAATGTGGCGCAAATCTTTGAATATATATTCTTTCAGAGCGAACGTTTTTAACTCAAATCTTTGCTTCTGTAGGGTGTCACTGGAACACCATGTTTTCAGATGGGGGTCGGCGGCCAATTACATATATTTTCGGGGGTCCTTGACATGATCCATAATCCATCCACCGAGTCTCCTCACTCGTCTACCCGCAGATGACAACTAATCTCTGGCTTGGTGCCTTAGTCAGTGGCCCGGAGCGGAGTAAACCTGGAGCGGAGTAAACCTGGAGCGGAGTAAACCTGGAGCGGAGTGAAGACAGGCCCCTCATGACTGCAGAAACAATGCTATAGCTCTGTTTCACTATGAATATTGCAAAAAACGGTCTGATCAATTATTAAAGGACCACTTCACCACTTTTCAACCTATCTTCATATAAAATTCATGATAAAATGGCACGTTTTTTTTCTACTCAGTCTGTGTCTCATAGGACGGCTGTGGGCAGTTTAGAAACCGTCTGACAGCCTCCCAAAGCAAATACATTGAGACTATACTTGCATTGGCAAATGTTTTTTTCACAATTAGTACACAATTAAAGTTTGCAAACTCATTACAGAAGAGGTGACTCCGAACAGATGTTTCGTTTGGACAAGCGGTTTACAACCTAATCACGTAGTACTGTTTGCTGGACAGCCTCAGCTGGCTGTGTCCCTGCCAAGGTACACACACTGATATGCTCATTAAATCGCAGAAGATAACAAGACGGCAGGGCTGCAAGGGTGATGTTTTGTAAACAGGCAGTGCTTAAAACTTTCATACGACGCGTTATCTGATGGCAGATTTCATTTAAAAAGCAGTCTACTACATCAGTCGGGACAAATGATTGATGCAAACTTTCCCGAACATAAGGTATGAACTAGTGTGATTTCCCAGTAGTGGCATATCTGTACTTTACTTGAGTATTTGTTTTCCTATGGAAGCTTATGACTTTCACACACCACTTCATTTCAACGGTGAATATTGCACTTTTTTTTCCTGTTTGAAAATACTTAACATTCAAAAATTCAAGGGCAGTTGAGTGATATCTAACGAGCACTTCCAAACTGCAAACTGCAAACTGCAACTGCAATAAAGGAAAGTAGCTCATAACATGTCTACTATACAGTGGATTTATATGAAACAAACACTTTGCAGGTGGAAAGAGGATTTTCGTACAGCTGCAATGTTGGTGAGTTTGACGTTTAATACAATCAGATAGGACTTTTCTGTTATATATATATATATATACCTGAATCAACTGTTAAAATTAGGTAATTAAAAACTTTTAAACGTTGCTGTCTGTGGGTCAGTTTGTGGGCCGGAGATGAGAGATGATGTCAGAGAGAGAGGAGAAAGATACCTGTGTGAAATGGTCGAGAGTTAGCAGGGAAGGGTAGAGCTGCAGGGGGTGGGGCAGTGAAGGGATATGCACTATATGCACTTTGCCTGAGATCAGACATTTTCTCTCTCAAAAGAAAAAATGCTTGGAAATTATTGCAAAGGGTGAGAGATGGGGTGGGAGGAGAGACATCACGGGGATTAATAAGATAATTAAAAATGTTAAAGAGCACCTGGGGGTTTGTGGCTGTTGTTGTTGTTAGAGACAGTAGCGGATATAGAGGCTGATTTAGCAGCCTGTACGGCTCTTTGATAATATGTGGCGAGGCAGTCACGTAGTATTTACAGGTTGACATGGAGTTTATCTTCATTCCATTCTGGGCGGGAACCCCTTTTGGTGTTTTAAGCATTATGTTATGCTTTAGCTGTTGAAAAATAGCAGATCTACAAGCTCATAGCGCGGCACCGAGTGGCGCGCTACGAACTTGTAGGTCTGCTATTTTTGAAAGATCGTGAAAATGTGGCGCAAATCTTTTTAACTCAAATCTTTGCTTCTGAGGGGGGTCCCTGGAACAACATATTTTCAGATGGGGGTCGGCGGCCAATTACATATAATTCCAGGGGTCCTTGACATGAAATAGTTTGAGAACCACTGACATAGAAAACATGACATGACAAAGAAGACATGTGTAGAATCGTCCTTATAGGTTATTTCAACGTCTCTCAGCGCGCCTGGAGGAGCCGCCTGAGAGCTCTAGTGGTGTCGTTCAGCCATGGCTCAGAAAGTGCGTTTTAGCCTGAGAGGAGCGATGTCGTCTAAAATGTGAGTGCATGTTGAGTTCAAATTCTCGAGGAGCGCCTCCGCAAGTGGGAGTGTTATTAGTATCTGTGGCAGAGCTAGGGGCAGTGTCGCTGAATATATGGGAGAATTGAGATGCGGTTGACTGATTGATAGTGCGCGTGCGGCGCACCGGGTCTTATAGTGATGGACAAGGAATTGTTGCAGTGCATATAATGGGGAAATGATCAGAGGGAGATTGGGGCGGCCTTAGGAATCTGGAGGCCTGTTTCATGACCAAATGAGGCCCCCATATACTGCATACCTATGACATAATTGTGACCAGATTTGACTGAGAACCTACCATCGAGCAAGCTCCAGCTTTTCGAGGACAAGAACTTTTTTTCTTTTTTCCAAAATGAGTTAATAGCACAGGCAGACTCTTCACATACTGGAGCATGTCTGAAATAAGTGTCAGAGGTGAAATCGACACGAAAATATGAAATAAATGCTTAAACATGTAGCTAGGTGTAATGTTAGAGTCCACAGAAGTGAACCGTTCAAGCCCGTTTTCTCAACTCGCTGTTTTCTGCAAGACATTACTCTATAAGACATATCAAACTGAACAAACAATATGTCAATTTGAAGCTATGATTCCCTGCTTTCATATGACATGAAAAAAACAAAAATTCAAAAAAATCCAGTCCGTCAGTCAAATTTGGTCACAATTGATACAGGCGTATTGACACATAGTTTTGACCGTTCAATATCGCTCGCAGCCATTACTCTCGACAATTACGCAGCAACAACACCTCTCCTCATCCTGTCGTCCCTTCACAATAAAGTGTCTCCCATTTGCCTCCCGATGCTGCACATTTTACCCAGGTTACTAACAGGAAATAGGTGTAACTTTAACATTGTGGGAGAGAGCAAGGCAGCGAGAGAGAGAGAGGGCCAAGGGTGGTTGGGGGTTTTGAATGACGTCTGGCGGTCAGTCGTAGCTCGGAGGCCCCCCTGAGGGTGGAGGCCCGTTTCAATAATTGAAACTGGTGAAACATAGCTAAGGCCCCCATGAGGGCACAGATGTCAGATATGCTTATTTCGAGTCCTTTAGATATAGGATGAGGTCCAGGATGTGGCCCTTTTCATGGGTGGGATTTGTTACAGACTGAATTAGATTAAAGAAATCAGTGAGGTTTAAGAAGTCCTTGACAAGGGGTTTGGATTCACAGCAAACGTGCACATTGTAGTTTAACTCTGAGCGTGTACAAATGGAACCAAATGGACCCGTTAGGGTCCATTATCCAGTATATATATTTTTTTCTTTTTTTAAATATACACATTATCAACATAATTCAGTAAAATATGGCTAGTGCGGAACTCTCCTTTAAGCTGTGGTGCGCGAGTCAAAATAACGATAATGCCTCAAAACCTACATTCATAATTTCCTAGTGCTTGTTGTCAGAAAGAACTGGGCCCTGATATTTAAAAGGTTTAGAACCATTGCTCTCACTTTAACACAGAGAGCAGGTCAAGACCACATACAAAACAACTGAGCGATCACTTAGCAACACAATGACGAGGAAAAACTGTCTTCTTCAGTCAAGACAAAACCTTGAAACTGGCTGTAGTAGGTGGGTGGCATTTTCTACTCCGCTAAGGTTGTGAGTGTTGAGAGTGTTTAGTAATGCTATGTCTTTTCTGTTTTTCATATCCATTTTGGCGTTCGATAAAAAAATGCCAATACAAATACTCAATTCAATTCAACCAAGGTTGAATGAATCGCCGACCACTGGCTTTACCACGCCACAGCTCACTCTGAGTCTGAGTAAACATTATTATTAAACATTCATATTTTCATTTGCTGCGTTATAATAACCTGTCATTGATGCAAAACTTTCGGCTTTCTATAAATCTGTGCATTACCACAACACAACGCACTGAGAGCCTATAGTTAACAAATTCTGACGGAAGGTTCCGCCAGTTGGAATCCAACCGGCAACTGCTTCTGGCGTAACGTTCCGTCTGATAAGCTTAACCGGATCGCTGATTTATTTTTATTTTTTGTTTTTGGCTTGGCCTTTCCTTCTTTAGCGATCCTAGACCGGATTGCGCAACCACGCTGCCGTTCACCTCCCTTTATAACTCGAAATCTACGGAGCTCTCCATGGTTTGGATAAAACATGCGATGTTCAGTGGTCTTTGCTGATTATCCGGTGGTCTAGATGGGAACATTGGCGCTTTCTAGAGCAAGGATGGCTTAATTTTTAGCTCGCTAGCATTGACGCTATTTATATAGCATCTAAGATGGCCGCCCAAACAGGATGCGAGTCCAGCGTGTGTTACATTACAAACGGCTCGGCAGTCTGCGGTTGGCTCTGCGTCCAGCAGGGGGCGGCAGATGGGTTAAACGTTATATCAGGCCGTGGTCTTCAACCTTTTTTCAGGCCAAGGATGTACGCTGTAGCTGAGAGAGATGAAGCAGGGACATATTGTATGAAATTAAGTTGCGGATAAAACGTTTTCCATAAAAATGGCCTTTATCCAAGGCGCTTTACAGAGATTGTGCATTACATTCACCCATTCACACACACATTCATACACCGATGGCAGCGGAAACCATGCAAGGCACCAACCAGCACATCAGGAGCAATTAGGGGTTCAGTGACTTGCTCAAGGACACTTCGACACTAACTCTGGGGGAGCCCGGGTTCGAACTGGCAACCTTGTGGTTACCATCCAGGCACTCTACCCCTAAGCCGCTGCCGCCCTAGATAGATCTCTTCATAGACTTGTTTACCAGCACCCACGATACTTAGTAAACTTATGACCTTTGACATGGTCACCTCTTTTTCCCACGCTACACCAAAGACCAAACCTCTTTGCCAGACATAGCCGATCTACAAGCTCACAACACCTCGCAGAGCTTGGCGTTGTGAGCTTGTAGATCTGCTATTTTTGGCTTAAGTTCTCCTTAAAATAGGGATGCTAGGGTTCAAGTGATTATTGTAGTAACTCTGAGGAGCCCCTAGGAGTCCTGGACTCCCTGTTGAAGCAGCCATAAGTGTCCTTTTCATTGATTTTATTTGCCTCACTCAGAAAAGCAACGGACTGGTTTTGACTAGGGTTGTCGCGGTCGGATCGGGTGATCGGAAAATCGGGGCCGATCGCGTCATTTTCAAATGATCGGAATCGGATCGGGAGCCAAAAAAACGTGATCCCTAGTATCAATATTATATGGGATATTGTACTGTTGTGATATGGCATTAAGTGTTCTAAAAAATATAAATATCGGATCGGGAAAAATCGGTATCGGCAGATGGTCAAAATCAAATGATCGGAATCGGATCGGGAGCAAAAAAACATGATCGGGACGTCCCTAGTCTCTTCCTCAGCGTTGTGTCAAGACAACAGGACATTACGTTTGAATACTTACATGATCAAGTTCAAATGAATACAGGTGTGTATGTATGCTGTGCATGGCGACTGTGGCTCAAGAGGTAGAGCAGGTCGTCCAAAGATCCGTGGGTCGGCGGTTTGAATCCCGGCTCCTCCTGTCTACATGTCGAAGTGTCCTTGGGCAAGACACTGAACCCCAAATTGCTCCCGATGTGCTGGTTGGTACCTTGCATGGCTTCCGCCACAATCGGTGTATGAATGTGTGTGTGAATGGGTGAATGTAATGCACAATCT
This sequence comes from Electrona antarctica, assembly GCF_951216825.1. NCBI lineage: Eukaryota > Metazoa > Chordata > Actinopteri > Myctophiformes > Myctophidae > Electrona > Electrona antarctica. Next base: position 45,186,952 of record NC_136799.1, read on the forward strand.
ATGTAAAGCGCCTTGGATAAAGGCGCTATATAAATGCACCATTTACCATTTACCGTGAAAGATAACTATGACGACAAACACGATATGAATTCCATAGTACGATAAAGAGACAGTGTAACACTGCCACTGACAATTCTGAAATGACACCATGATACACAGTGAGTCAATTATATAATTCTATACGCAACGTAAAGACCTCATATGAACACACCTCGTCAAACCTACTTAATGCATGGCACGATTACACAACGGCACAAATCGATAAGAACATACAGAATATGCCCCCAAGTCAAGTTGCTTTCTCTGGGAATTAACGGTATAGAGCAAATGGGGCACAGTGCATTTTGTCTGTGGGTAGGGAAATGGATGGAGCATGCAGATACGATACAGTACTATGGGGATACGATAGACTGCGTAGACGGCATACCCTTTTTAATGACAGGGCATTCATGATTAAAAAATTAATGAAAAGCCATCCACTGTTGATGGATACTTTGAGTCCTACGCCTCCTGAATATAAAAGCAGCGAAGAGTCTCTTGCTTGAGGCAAAAGGCCTTATCCATATCCTTACCCACTTATCTGGTTCACATTCAGCTCTGTGGTCCTTGTGAGATACTGTTCCACTAGCCTTGGCTATAGGGTTTGAAATGCTATACCTCTGTCATCAATATGTTCCCCGAGTATGATGTGCTCAAATACTGTACTTGAGCACATGTACTGTTCCTTCTTTCTTTCTTCTATCACTGCTTAGCAGGTTTTCATAATTACGGTTTTCATAATTACGGATAATTACGGTTTTCATAATTACGGTTTTCATAATTATGAAGATATTTGAGAACCACCGGTTTAAATTAAAATAGCAAGCAAGCCCAAGTAAGCAACTAAAAAAAAGAAGAAGAAAAGAGGAAAAAAAAGCGCAATATTTACAAGCAACTTTACAGAAAAAGAAGCCCAAAGTTGCTTATAATACGCGGACATGGCAACCCTGCGTATAATCAAATATAATGTTTGATTATAACAGTTGTTTCTTATTTCTGGCCACATGGGCTAATTGGTTGCTTAGGATCACATTGTCAAGTCAAGTCAATGTTTTATTTATAGTGGATTTGCAGGCCCCTCTCAACCATCCGCCCACTTATCAACCCACAGGGAAAAGTTCATATAAGATGGTGTTAAGCCGTTTAGACCAGAGGACGATATTCTACAAATGTCTTCTTAATCAGTCTTCAGAAAAAACCCTATGTTTCTATGTCAGCCCTACTATTTCATGTCAAGGACCCCCAAAAATAATATGTAATTGGCCGCCGACCCCCATCTGACAATATGTAGTTCCTGCAGCGACCCCCCCCCCCCCACCCAGAAGCAACCATTTGAGTTAAAAACGTTCGCTCTGAAAGAAAATATATTCAAAGATTTGCGCCACATTTTCACGATATTTCAAAAATAGCAGATCTACAAGCTTGTAGATCTGTACATAGATCTGTACGTAGATCTGTACATAGATCTGTACACAGAACATAATGCCTTACAACACCAAAAGGCGTTCCCGCCCAGAATGGGTTATAAGAAAGACCAGACACACCAACATCTGCTAGCACTTAGCAACGGTGATAAGGAACAACTATTCTTGAACGAGACAAAGCCTTGAATAGAACCTGCGGGTACAGTAGGTGGGTGGCAAACTTCTGCTCCCTAAGGTTGTGACTTTAGAGTGTTTAATTAGTTACGCTATATCCAGCCTTTGGCTTGTTTCTGTGCAGAGCTGAGGTGAGGAAGGCAGAGGACTACACGTTTGGCCGCGGACAATTGGACTTCATGTTGTTTTTCCAAATCCTACTATAAATGTGCCACGTCTCAGTGTGTGTGTGTGTGTGTGTGTGTGTGTGTGTGTGTGTGTGTGTGTGTGTGTGCGCGTGCGCGTGTACGATTGTAATGCACATAAATCGAGAACCGTTTGACCCACCGACTGCACATTCGACACACGCGTTCCACCCCCCCCCCCCCCCCCCACAGGGAGTGCAGTGCCCGGTATCGAGTCGGTCGGACCCACGGTTCTCCAGAACCACCACAAAAGGCTCTGGTCAGGCTCTGGCAGTGGGCCTAATGAGGCCAACTCCTTTCACCTGGGCCAGGCTCTGCCAGTGGGCCTAATGAGGCCAACTCCTTTCACCTGGGCCAGGCTCTGCCAGTGGGCCTAATGAGGCCAACTCCTTTCACCTGGGCCAGGCTCTGCCAGTGGGCCTAATGAGGCCAACTCCTTTCACCTGGGCCAGGCTCTGCCAGTGGGCCTAATGAGGCCAACTCCTTTCACCTGGGCCAGGCTCTGCCAGTGGGCCTAATGAGGCCAACTCCTTTCACCTGTGCAATTTCCAGCCTCTGCCTCAGCCAATTGAGGCTCAACCAATCAGGCTATGACAGTGGGCCAAATTGATTGCCAAGTACTCTTTTCAGTTTGCAGTCCTCACAGACAGGCACATACACAGATCTCCATGTGGGACACCGGCTGACAGTTAAAACGGGTGCTATGACAATGTATATCATTAGGTTCCCAAGTTGCATCGTTCCCAAGTAGGCCGGTGGGCGACTGCGACGGGCACGTACAGGTCTAGTCTAACTATAAATGCGCCACGTCTCTGTCTGCGTGCGTGTACGGTTGAAATGTACATAACTCGAGAACCGTTCGCCCCACTGACTTCACATTTGACACACGCGTTCCACACCCCCGCAGGGAGTGCAGTGCCAGGTATCGAGTCGGTCGGACCCACGGTTCTCCAGAACCACCACAAAAGTCTCTGGTCAGGCTCTGCCAGTGGGCCTAATGAGCCAAAGTCCCATTACCAGTGCAATTTCCAGCCTCAGCCAATTGATTGCCATGGCAACCCCACACCTGCAAATTGATTACTTAACCACTCCACTTTTCACAGTCAGTTTGGACTCTTCAGACACAGGCAGAACGGCAGATACAGAGATCTCCATGTGGGACACAGACAGACAGTTAAAACGGGTGCTATGACAAGTTGACAACGGGTATTATTAGGTTCCCAAGTTGCATCGTTCTCAAGTAGGCCGGTGGCCGACGGGCACGTACATACAAGTCTAGTATGTATAAATAGAAAGATGAGAGGTGGAACATTATAGCCGAGAGCGGACCATGTTGTAAATGTAATTCATTAGTCTCTTTGCCCCATGGAGCAGTGGTCTTAGCTGAGGGAGACGTGACCTCCACTACATATTCTTATTTTTTTTCCCTTTATACATTTTATCCCACGATTTTGTAACCCATTTTTCACCCCTGTGTCAATTATCTAATGTGATCCTGGGCTCTACACACCCTCCGCCAACCTAGTCCCATATATGGGGGGACATGGGGAGAGCAACGGACTTGAACTCGTGCTTCCTTCATGCCTGAGTGTCCAAGTTGCTCCTTTACACCTGACAGGGGGGAGTTTCCCTGGTTGGACGTAGCGCGTGGAAGGAACACGTTATTCCAACCAGTTCCTTTCCCCTCCATCAGGCGCCCCGGCTGACCAGGGGGAGGCAGTTTAGAGACCAGGATTACTGCATGTTTTTGTGAGGGTACCTACCCTAGGGGACACTTTCGCCAACCCCGCCTCTGGTATGGGCACTGATGACGCGGAGGAGAGGACACGGCGCCAACGCCCACAGCGTCCCGAGCGGGAATCGAACCCAGGACCTTCTAGCTGTGAGGCGACAGCACTACCGACTGTGCCACCGTGCCCCATCCACTACATATTCTATACAACTGTGTGGCGGATGAAACATCGTCATAGCTTCATCGACTTATTTGACAGCACTGTTGTCGGTGTTAAATTCATGTTTTGTTTGTTTGTTTGTTTGTTTGTTTGTCTTTTCTATAAATATGTTGGATTCAGGTTAATATCGGAACACTGATTCATTTAATTATGTCAGTCTACATTAGAAGCTTATTGACTAGTATTAAAATGTATTTTTTATGTCAAATGTATTTGCTTTTATATATTAAGTTCACAATGTTAACGTAAGTATAACTAAATGCATTTGAAATTAAATAAAAGTGTTTTTCAGGATTCCAATATACAAAAAAATATATAAAAACAAAACAGGATTTCAATTCAAATAATAAAGCAAACATAGCAGATCCCTACAGTACAAGCTCAAAACGTGTTGCAGTGCAATGCGTTTTGAGCTTGTAGAGCTGCTATTTTTGATACGACAGTATATGCAATGTGGCCCTCTGGAGTGAGTGTGGAACTATAGTGGCCCTCTGGGGTGAGTGTGGAACTATAGTGGCCCTCTGGAGTGAGTGTGGAACTATAGTGGCCCTCTGGGGTGAGTGTGGAACTATAGCGGCCCTCTGGAGTGAGTGTGGAACTATAGTGGCCCTCTGGGGTGAGTGTGGAACTATAGTGGCCCTCTGGGGTGAGTGTGGAACTATAGCGGCCCTCTGGAGTGAGTGTGGAACTATAGTGGCCCTCTGGGGTGAGTGTGGAACTATAGTGGCCCTCTGGGGTGAGTGTGGAACTATAGTGGCCCTCTGGGGTGAGTGTGGAACTATAGTGGCCCTCTGGAGTGAGTGTGGAACTATAGTGGCCCTCTGGAGTGAGTGTGGAACTATAGTGGCCCTCTGGGGTGAGTGTGGAACTATAGTGGCCCTCTGGAGTGAGTGTGGAACTATAGTGGCCCTCTGGAGTGAGTGTGGAACTATAGTGGCCCTCTGGGGTGAGTGTGGAACTATAGTGGCCCTCTGGGGTGAGTGTGGAACTATAGTGGCCCTCTGGAGTGAGTGTGGAACTATAGTGGCCCTCTGGAGTGAGTGTGGAACTATAGTGGCCCTCTGGAGTGAGTGTGGAACTATAGTGGCCCTCTGGGGTGAGTGTGGAACTATAGTGGCCCTCTGGAGTGAGTGTGGAACTATAGTGGCCCTCTGGGGTGAGTGTATTTTCCTCATTTACATATTTAAAAATGTAAAATTTGTAATACAATAAATCATTGTCTTTGTGTAAGTACTCAATTGGGGAAGTTTCATGGTGATAACAATCTAATATAGATATGGTTTTGCCCACTCAATTCGTAATTAACGTTCCAATTTTGGAGCTCTGGCTCATGGACTAAGAACCAAAAAGAACTGAACCGGTTCCCACTGGGAACCAACGGGTGGAAAAGGGGCCTCAGTGTGTATTTGGGGTTCCTTGACACGGAAAGGTTTGGGGGGCGGGCCCCCAGATAATTAGCTAAATGTGCAACACATTGTGTTCTCACTCAACAGTAAACTATTAAACCAGCTAGCTCACAATGCCGTTGTGAGCTTGTAGTTCAGCTATTTTCACAACATGTATAGCCTATGTGTGGAACTGAGTCAAACTAAACGTAATGTCTATACAATTCCTACAATTCCAAGTGCTTGTCAGGGCAATTGGGGGGTCCCCAGGCAGTTCAAATATTTGGGGGGTGGGTATACTCTTGACTCCACTCCTGAACAGTAGGCAGTCTCTCTGTCTGAGGGAGAGATAACCCTTTGATCTGTGTCTTCATGCAAATTGCAGTTCCGTTTTGATTTGATTTGAAACCTTGCGTTATCGCACATCAAGGAGCACAATTCAAAGTCTCTGCAACGTATCAGCTCCTCGTCGACCATCATCGGCCCCCCCGTTGGTGTTCTCCATCTTTGTTGCACGCTTCCTCAGCCATAACGTAAGCCGTTATAAGTGCAATCGACGTTACAGATTCAGCAGCCGCTCAGAAAATGGGCCCTAAGTGGAGAAGCTGTCCTGACACTCATCTTCAACAACGTTGAAGTGTTGTTAGATCATATTGAGATTTTAAAGCTTATTCGGTCTCCTCTGTGGCGGGCATGCAGGCCAATCGATTTCCCAAATTACAGACGTGTATTTTTTGAAGGGATGCTGTTCAACGTTCAATAACAACAACAACAACAACAACAAAACAACCGGCAATGTGGATTGCAGTCTACAATTTACAATTTAGGCATTTGGCATCAATCCAGAGTAGAGTCAGCAAGGTGCAAGTAATACATCAAATGCAGAGACATAATTATCTAGGATCATAGGAAAACCAAGAACCTATAATTTGTCTAAAAAGGAAACCTCATAACTCCAAAATGTTTATTTTTCAGGAAATTAAAAAAAAAAAAATTTCAGGAAATTAAGAAAACCTTATATTTTTAAAGCAAAGCAATACAGCCTCATCACAGTTGGTGTTGTAACTTTATATATTGTCAATTACTTACATGAGAGGGGGAGAGGTGGTGGAGTTAGTTGCTTTAGCGGACATTTTGAGGGTCCAATGGAGTTAAGAGGTTTTGTCCAAAGCACTTTTTACTACGTTCCATTGGTTCAATATTTTCGAAACAACACACAGACGTAAAGGGTGTTCAATAGCACTGATTTATGCCTCATAAATCAAAAACCTCAAAAATGGAGTTCGACAGCAACGATATGATAAAAAAGAAAAGGAAATCAGACCCGTCTGAACTGAGTGGTGCTGTTGGGGTGTCAGACTATTGGTTGTCTGACTATTGGTTGTGTGACTATTGGGTACAGGCTAGAGGGCAGCACGGGTCCACCCGGACCCGAATACCCGAGATCCGAGCCGGTTCGGGTGCAAAATATTGACATGCCGTCGGGGGAACGGCGGGATCTGGCGGGAACTGCGGGCCTCGTTCCGGGCATCTGAAATGCAGAATACCCGAAATGCCCGTGCAGGACCCGAGCTTTATTATATATTAAACCTTTCAACTTTAAAAATAGGTTTTGAAAATAGACATATTATGGTTATGCGTGCGTTCAACTGCGTTGTAATGATTATGTTCTAAAATACACGCCTCGAGGATTTGGAAATGGAACGTATCCACTGGTGGTGGTTGTGTCACAGGGCGCGTTCGGAAATACTGCACCGGAGCACACTCGCCTATTAGTTTGCATTGCACAGTGCGCTCAATGCGCTATTTTCGAACTTGCCCACAGTGTGTGCGCGCAGTCACAGTAACAACACAAACACTAACACGAACATCATCATGGCGGCCCCCTTCTTGAGCGAGGTGAAACCGGTGAAACGCAAACTACAAGCAAACGATTACAGCACGCAATCTCCTAAAGGGAAGTCAGATGTCTGGGACAGTTTTGTTGTCATTGTCGACGCAGACGGTAACAATGTTGGTGCTGCTAGTGTGAGTGTGACTCACTGCTTACTTACGACATGCAGAAGACGGGAAAATCTTCAGTGTTTCACAGTCACGGTGAAAATAAGCATACATAAGTATAATAAGACGAAAGTCCGTGAAAATGTAGTTCTGTTCTGAATCTGCATTGTGCTGTGCAAACTGTACTTAACCATGCAACGCTTGTAGATCGGCTATTTTCAGCGCTGCCCTCTAGTACAGGCTTTAGTTTAGACATATTGGTCCGACCGCCATTAGACCGACAACCTACCTCAACCCCTATTGGTCCGACCGCCATTAGACCGACAACCTACCTCAACCCCTATTGGTCCGACCGTCATTAGACCGACAACCTACCTCGAACCCTATTGGTCCGACCGCCATTAGACCGACAACCTACCTCAACCCCTATTGGTCCGACCGGCATTAGACCGACAACCTACCTCAACCCCTATTGGTCCGACTGTCATTAGACCGACAACCTACCTCAACCCCTATTGGTCCGACTGTCATTAGACCGACAACCTACCTCAACCCCTATTGGTCCGACTGTCATTAGACCGACAACCTACCTCAACCCCTATTGGTCCGACCGTCATTAGACCGACAACCTACCTCAACCCCTATTGGTCCGACTGTCATTAGACCGACAACCTACCTCAACCCCTATTGGTCCGACCGTCATTAGACCGACAACCTACCTCAAACCCTATTGGTCCGACCGTCATTAGACCGACAACCTACCTCAAACCCTATTGGTCCGACCGTCATTAGACCGACAACCTACCTCAACCCCTATTGGTCCGACCGTCATTAGACCGACAACCTACCTCAAACCCTATTGGTCCGACCGTCATTAGACCGACAACCTACCTCAACCCCTATTGGTCCGACTGTCATTAGACCGACAACCTACCTCAACCCCTATTGGTCCGACTGTCATTAGACCGACAACCTACCTCAACCCCTATTGGTCCGACCGTCATTAGACCGACAACCTACCTCAACCCCTATTGGTCCGACTGTCATTAGACCGACAACCTACCTCAACCCCTATTGGTCCGACCGTCATTAGACCGACAACCTACCTCAAACCCTATTGGTCCGACCGTCATTAGACCGACAACCTACCTCAAACCCTATTGGTCGGACCGTCATTAGACCGACAACCTACCTCAAACCCTAACCTAACCCTAACCGCAAGCACGGGAGCAGCGCATGTCCGACCGTTGTTTCAGCATGTCGGTCCGTTGGTGTGTCTAATCTATGTATACTGTACTGTTCTGCCTCCCATCATGCACCTGTGCATGTGCTACACTGTAGTCTGTACTGCACTGAGCTCTGTGCTGGTGTCACACCAACAACTCAGCTTCCCATCATGCACCTGTGCATGTGCTATACACTGTAGTCTGTACTGCACTGAGCTCTGTGCTGGTGTCACACCAACAACTCAGCTTCCCATCATGCACCTGTGCACAGTGTGAAGCGCAACAGCGCCACTTTGTCACCTGTTGGCTGACAGACAGACAGACAGACAGACAGACAGACAGACAGACAGACAGACAGACAGACAGACAGACAGACAGACAGACAGACAGACAGACAGACAGACAGACAGACAGACGACAGTTTCAAACGCTTCCGTTATACACCAGCTCAGTGGCCTTGTGGTTAGAGTGTCCGCCCTGAAACTGGGAGGTCGGGGTTCAATCCCCGGCCGGGTCATACCAAAGGACCCAATGCCTCCCTGCTTGACACTCAGCATCAAAGGGTTGGATTGGGGGTCAAATCTACTAATCAAATGATTCCCGAGCGCGGCGCAGGTGAAGCTTCCATTTCGTCTTTACAGTCGCGCAAAGTTATCCTAATGTAAATCAAAATCACCAATGCATATTATAGCTTGCTGCTTAGCAGAAATGGAAATAAAAATATAAAATGTAAAGATATTTTTAAAGATATTTTTAAATATATTTTAAATACATTTTAAATACATTTTAAATACATTTTAAATACATTTTAAAACGCAACGTGTTGTGAGCTTGTAGATCGGCTATTTTCAGCATGCAACCGAGTGTAAAATTATCTCTTGTCCACTATAGTCCCTTCATAACATTTTAGTCTAGTTTTTATTTGTTGATGCAATTGTCAATATATTTGTGACCAGATTTGACCGAGGGGCTGCCATTGGATTTTTTTGAATTTCCGTTTTTTCATGTCATGTGAAAGCAGGGAATCATAGCTTCAAATTGACATATTGGTTGTTCAGTTTGACCCACCAGGTTTGGAGATATGGCTTATAGAAAAATGTCTTGCAGGAGTAGTGGAAAAAAGACCAAGCAGAGAAAATGGACTTCTAAGCTTTAGTTCAGTGATCTGTGACTTTAGGGGGCGCTGTTTTCCCTTCATTACTCCATTAGTCAACCAGCAGTGTTGCCATGTCTGCTTATTATAATTAGTTGGCCTTGTTTCTAAAGAAAAATAATGCATAGGCCTACTGTACCAATTTTATAATAATTTATAACCTGTTAATAAAAATGTATTTGACAAAAATAAAGTGTAGTTGATTATTTGGGCTTGTTTTTAAAGTGTAGTTGATTATGGAGAGTTGGTAACCAAGTGGACCCTTATTAGATCTTTAACTATCAAGTGTAAAAAGAAACCTTAAAAAGGTCCATTTTGTTTCATTTTACACTCTCAAGATATACATAATTGTTAAACATCTGCATTACTTAATTTACAATAAGTCTACACAATTAGAGAATGTTGTTATCTTGATCGTTTGCCTGTTATCTCTCCTTTTTAAAATAGGCTACTGTATTTATTTGGCCTTTTGTAGTATGAAAAAGGGAAAATAACAGTGGCAGATAAATTAGGCCTATGTAAATGTTCCAGATGAGTACAAATAAAAGAGCTATATGAATGCAATAAATAAAAAAACAGTAACCAACAGACAACAGGACAGTTTGCTCTCAAACCCTCCCAGCACAAATTGTGCCCTCTTGGCTCTTCTCTTAATTCCTCTGTTTCATTAGCCTGTTATTATTATTATTTGTCTGCAGACCCCCATCTGAAAATAATTTATGCCAGACACAAGATTTGTGTTGTTTGTATGCATGTAGATCCGCTATTTTCGCTTATTTTGGGCTTGTTTTCATATACCGGGTTGCTTATTTCTCTCGCAGAAACTGGCAACCCCACAATGATAGCCGTTAGCTACATTTAGCTAATATATTGATATCAATCCTGTAAGCTAAAACAAGTACATTATCGCGCTATATTACATATCGATGCGATCTGCGTTATTATGACCTTAATTTTCATGGCAGGTACATTCCAAAGCAACTAATAATAACCACGTTATGGTGACATAATGTTACAATGTTTACAATACATTCATTCGAGTCTTCTTCTTCTGCTATTGGAAATAGGAAGCCATTTCCGCATTTTCCATTGTTGTGGTCAACAGTGCCCCCAGCTGGAACATTAGCATGAATTAGCTTTAGGCGGACCAAAATAAACACACTTTTTACAAAATATCGTTGTTAATACTTATTTCTGTGCTATTTCTGTTAGCCAGTTAGTAAAAGACTAGTATTATCTTCCAAAACGATTGTGTACAAAAAGGCGGATTTTAGCGGAATTTGCATACTATAGCAGGGAAGCCGTATGTCTAGTTAGCATTGGTTAACCCAATGGTTATAACATTAGACATAGTGACATGTTTAAGCATTTATTTCATATTTATATGTCGATATCAGCTCTGACATTTATTACAGACCTGCTCTAACATGACATGAATAATAATATAGCTTCAGATTATTTTAGACAGAAAAATAAAAAAGGACAAAGAAAATAGTCTTTCAGCTGTCCTCAACAATTGCCACCCCCGCGATGGCAGGCTCTATATCGCGTGTGGTCACATTTAGTCTTAGTCATCATAGCTTATATTCGTTTTCATTTAGTTTCCATTTAGTTTTTGTCAGTGAAAAAAGGTAGTCGGCGAGAAAAAAAATGGTCATAGTGTTTGTCGACGAAATCAACACTGTGTGAGAAGCTCAATGTATGTGACATTTTGTTTCTTCGTGTCATATGAGAGCAGGGAATCATAGCTTCAAATAGAGATATTGGTCGTTCAGTTTGACCCACCAGTTTTGGAGATATGGCTTATAGAGTGATGTCTTGCAGAAAACAGCGAGTTGAGAAAACAGGCTTGAAAGGTTCACTTCTGTGCAGTGACGTAGACTCCGTGGGGGCGGCGGGCCTCAGGCCCCCATGAGGAATTAGACCTGAATATATATATTCGCCTCGGTTCGTCCCGCTTGTACCGCGCCAGGTCGCGCCGCGCCCGTTCGCTCAATTCTCGTCTTTGCATTGACTTTGTATGTATAATCGCGCCGCTCTCTCACTGTCCGGGGCGGAGGGTGGTGGGGGGTTGCCTCTCCTCTTGTACACATGCAGATCAGGCATTCAAATGCTAATCTGGTGGCTTTACCTTCCGGGTAGGGTATGCATACAGTACTGTACTCTGCTTAGGCTACTTGTTCACAATGAAACAGCGATGCCAGCCTGCCATTGAAACCTGCCGCCGACCCAGCGACAGAACACAGAATCTGCCGAGGCGGACAGAACTAGTGTCTGTCTACATAAACACTGCACCGCACATGGATTTAGTTATGCAGGATGTTGTCCACAACATCAAAGAGTGTCAGGATTTCATGGTAGTTGTTCGTAGGGCATTCACTTCTAGTCATTTTTACTAGTTGACTAGTTGCCTAGTTTACTAGTCGACTAGTTGTTTAACTACCTATTATGTAAAAAAAAAAAAAATTTAAAAAATAAACTTTTTTTTGGAAATAAATATTTGTACATTGAAAAACTGTGTACATGGTGACTATAACTATAATCTACCTGATCTTGAGGCCTACAAAATCGGGAAGAAAAAAATAAAAAAAAATAAAAAACCTTTTTTTTTCTTCTTATCAACTAGTCGACTAGTACCAACAAGGTCGACTAGTGGATTTACTAGTCGACTAGTAAACTAGTCGACTAGTTGCTTAATGCCCTAGTTGTTCGTGACATCAGAAATTCACCAAAGCGACTAGCCTGGTTTAAGGAGTACCAGATGCCAGTGCAATCATGGCATTTAAACATGCTCTATAATCTAAACACTGACACGTTTAAAAAGTGTTATAATAAGTGCTTAGAACCCAAACGCTTAACACGACGATTATAAAAAAAACATTTCGTCTCTGCTTCTGTGGTCTCTAACATCACACCTAGCTACATGTCTAAGCATTTATTTCATATTTACACGTCGATTTCAGACATGCTCTAGTTATGTGAAGAGGCTGCCTGTGCTGTTAACTCATCTTGGATAAACAAATAAATAAATTCAGTTTTTCTCCTCTGGTGAAAAGCTGGAGGTTGCACGATGGCAGGCTCTCAGTCGAATCTGGTCACACTGTGTTAGCTGATCTGAGTGAGCGGGAGGGGGTTGACTCGCAGACTAGACTTAACACATGATGGCCATTCATCCATGACAGTCAGCGCTTCTAAACCTTTTGAAACTCGAGGCCCACCTGGGTGCGAGTGAAGAGATGGCCAGACACATACCACCTGGGTGCGAGTGAAGAGATGGCCAGACACATATCGAAATAAATATATTACTGTTGCTTTTCAAAAAAAGGCTTTGTAAAAGCACTCAATCGTCTTGTTTTTCCTGACGAGGTTTTGTCCATTTAGATTTTTCGCAGTTTTATGAGCTTCTGACCAGCCCTGCGAATTGGTGTGAAAGCTGAGAGGCCTGTAATATCTATTGGCACATATTTGCGCTTGTTAAAAAAAAAGAAGCAACATTTGATCAAGCTACTGTCTGTATGACAGTAACTTGCCTGCAAAAATCGAAAAACGGTTTGTTACTTTTTGAGTAAATCAAAATGTATAGGCTAAATGTCTCAATGAAGAAATCTACCTAAATATCTGAATTGACAATATTTGGGCAGCAGTTCCGCTCGGTCCAGCGGTTTGCGGGATTAGCCCCGGAAACTAAGACAGACACAGACAGACAGACAGACAAGACAAGACAAGACAAGACAAGACAAGACAAGACAAGACAGACAGACAGACAGACAGACAGACAGACGTGGCGAGAAGGTTTCATCCTATGCCAGGTACCACAACGACGGTTGCCAAGTGGTGAGAATCAAAGTCAAAGTCGTGCGATTTGTCACACACGTTACCGCAGTGAAATGTGTTGATTTGACCCCCTCCAATCCAACCCTTTGATGCCGAGTGCCAAAGAAGGGAGGCATTGGGTCCCATTTTTACAGTCTTTGGTATGACCCCGTCCGGGGGAATCGAACCCCGACCTCCCAGTGTCAGGGCGGACACTCTAACCACAAGGCCACTGTCTGGTAGGACCGCACCTGCGGTTGCCAACGAAACTGCCTGAAATTCTATGTATTCAACGTAAACTGCATGTGTATCATGGAAACCTTTTATCTCCATGCTAACTTGATCATCCTACAGAGTCACCCTATAGGCATCCAAAGTAGCGGAGACGCGCCTCTTCGCGCCGCGTTTCGAGCTCGTAAACGCTGCTACTTTTTTGACACTTTTGAATTTGACGCTGAAACGTAAACGTTTTTGGACATACTGTAACTGTATGAGGTTTCCACCCGACGGGGCACTTAACCCATTTTGACCTGAGATCAGATTCTAAAAATGTCTTCTACATCCTGACAGTTTTCTGAAAAAGCTATGTTTCTAAGTCAGTCGTTCCTTGATTTTTCAAAAATAGCAGACCTATAAAGCTCGTAGCGCGCCACTCGGTGGCGCGCTATGAGCTTGTAGATCTGCTATTTTTCAATAGCTAAAGCACAACATAATGCTAACGTGAAAAGGGGTTCCCGCCCAAAATGGGTTAAACCACTCATTTTCAACACTGAATGATGTCATTAGTGTTCATTCTAGATTACCGCATGGGCTGCTCGCTGAAACAGTGTCATAGAAGCACATGCATATCCGGCGCTAGCAGACTTTGCAGAGGGAGAGGAGGAGGAGGAGGAGCAGCCGGCCGGTTGTTTTAGCAGGAGAGGAGGAGGAGGAGCAGCCGGCCGGTGGTTTTAGCAGGAGAGGAGGAGGAGGAGCAGCCGGCCGGTGGTTTTAGCAGGAGAGGAGGAGGAGGAGCAGCCGGCCGGTGGTTTTAGCAGGAGAGGAGGAGGAGGAGCAGCCGGCCGGTTGTTTTAGCAGGAGGCGACGATGTTTTTTTATCTTTCGCCAGAAGCGCTGATATGTCGGGCGCGATAAAAAAATAATAACCACAATTCATATCGGAAACTCGGATGGATTGGCCAAAACCACGGACTTTGCAGCATGTTTCAGAGTTAAAAGCCAACAAAGACTCTGTTTTGAATGGGTCTCTATGGCGTGGGTCTCGTCCTTGTGCTGGGGGCAACGAAGGCGTTGCCTAGCAACCCGTCCTGGACAGGACTACAGGTTTGTTTTGAGCTTCAGCCTATTTGATGTTGTTACAAAGCTTATAACCCGCGATATCGCGGGTTTGGCATCCTACGGGTATTCATTATAACCTGCGATATCGCGGCTTTGGCACGTTGAGTGTTAACACATTCCCTCCCGTTACTATAGGCGGGACCATGAGGCCAGTGCCAGGCCAATGCGTGAAAAAGTCGCAGAAGAAGAGACCGCACTTCCGCCCGAAGTGATAGCCCATCCATATTTGACCCGACCCGGAAGTGATAGCCCATCCATATTTGACCCGACCCGGAAGTGATAGCCCATCCATATTTGACCCGCCCCGGAAGTGATAGCCCATCCATATTTGACCCGACCCGGAAGTGATAGCCCATCCATATTTGACCCGACCCGGAAGTGTTAGCCATCCTTCTAGGCTGTGTGTCGACACGCGACGGATTAACTTTCTTGGTGCGATGAAAAGGTTTAGTTTCATAAGATCCCAAAGATCGCAGTTTGTCTCATTTTGAGGACTATTAAGCCTGCGTCAGATCGGGATGTAGGCGTTTCTACCAAGTGAGTACAAAAAGATAATAATAAAAATAAATAAATAACTAAAATATTATATTTAATGCTGGATTAAATATCAAATGTCGTGATCTCGTGGATGGCAGAGCGGGGTACAGTATAGCTATTCGAATTTGGTGCGGGTGCGGCATACATAAACACATACCTAACTAAACTAATGTTTTATGAAGGTCTCGATGTGTATAGTATTATATATAGTAGTATTATTATATAGTATGAGTAGTACCACTCCAGTTCAGACTAAACACTAGATATAGTGTCACTTGCGGCAACAGCTGTCCAGCCACACAACAGCTTGGTGCATGTGCTAATCTATAAGCAGTAAATATGAGGGAACCTCTGCCGGTTTAATCTGCTCACCATCATCGAGGCCGGTGTGCGTGAGTGCGTGCGTGTGTGCGTGCGTGTGTGTGTGTGTGTGGGGGGGGGGGGGGGGGGGGATGGGATAGCTTGCCACATAGTGAGGCTAGGCTAGGCTAACGACAGAGTGCTAAAATACGCTAGGCTAAGCTAGCCGCACACAAATTAAGCCGGCAATTCCAGATGGCATGCTGGCTGTTTACTAAAACCATCCATCAGCAAGCACTGCTTAATCCATTTTGGGCGGGAACCCCTGTTGGTGTTTTGAGCATTATGTTATTGAAAAATAGCTATTGAAAAAAATAGCTATTGAAAAATAGCAGATCTACAAGCTCATAGCGCGGCGGCTATGAACTTGTAGGTCTGCTATTTTTGAAAAATTGCAAAAATGTGCCTCAAGTCTTTGAATATATATTGTTACAGAGTGAACATTTTAACTAAAATCTTTGCTTCTGGGGGAGGTCCCTGGAACTACATATTTTCAGATGGTGGTCAGCTGCCTATTTTTTTAGGTCCTTGACATGAAAATGTTTCAGAACCACTGAAATAGAAACATGGGTTTTTCAGAAAACTGTCCGGATTTAGAAGACATTTGTAGAATCTGGTCAGTCCAAAATGGGTTAAAGCTGGGGGGGCAGGAAAGGAGGAGGAGGAAAAAAGAAAGAAAGAAAGCGAAACAGAGGTAATGATTACTCTTAATGTTGCCTTGAGCTATCTATATATCGCACAGACTCACATGGGATCGCTGGCTTTTGGGGATAAGAGCCAAACGAACTATACATGCTGTTAGTGACATTCTGAGTTGGCAGATGCGTTATTCTGATAAGCAGCAACCCACTGACAATAGAGATTAGTCCATTCCGGGCGGGGACCCGTTTTGGTGTTTTAACTAAGCATTATGTTATACTTTAGCTATTGAAAAATAGCAGATCTACAAGCTCGTAGCGCGCCACCGAGTGGCGCGCTACGAGCTTGTAGGTCTGCTATTTTTGAAAAATCGTAAAAATGCGGCACAAATCTTTGAATATATATTCTTTCAGAGCGATTTTTTTTTTAATTTCGACGTCAAATTCTCTAAATGGGTTAGAGAATCATATTTCTGGGTGCACACCATGGTGAGATATTGTTGTCGGGTACTTTGATCATATTCAAATTTTCTGTGTTTTTTTTTTTTTAAATGAACGCCCTACGTGATCACATACTACAAGCATCAAAAGTAGCAGATCTACAAGCTCAGATACGATAATATGCGGTGTTTGATTTGTATAGTAACCGATGCAAGCGGTTAGCCAAAACCAATGGATTATATATCGCTGTTGTTTTACTTAACAATCAAGTAATTCATAATCTCTGTTGTTCCAACATCAAACTAATGGCAGCGACAATCGTAGCTCAGATACGTTGTGTGGATATGATGCCAGCACGCTATTATTATGAGCACGGGCGTCCTTAGGAATCTGGAGGCCCGTTTCATGACCAAATTATATATATATATATACTATATATATATATACATACTGTATATACTGTACATATGACATAATTATTCTGTTGATACAGGCGTATTGACACGTAGTTTTGACTGTTCAATATCGCTCGCAGCCATTACTCTCGACAATTAGGCAGCAACAACACCTCTCCTCATCCTGTCGTCCCTTCACAATAAAGTGTCTCCCATTTACCTCCCAATGCTGCACATTTTACCCAGGTTACTAACAGGAAATAGGTGTAACTTTAACATCGTGGGAGAGAGCAAGGCAGCGAGAGAGAGAGAGAGAGAGAGAGGGCCAAGGGTGGTGGTGGGGGGGGGGGGGAGGGTTTGAATGACGTCTGGCGGTCAGTCGTAGCTCGGAGGCTTCCCTGAGGGTGGAGGCCCTTTTGTATGAAAAACCTCAAAGGCGGCATCAAAGTGTACACTTCTGTCCATTTCTGTAATGCAGAGGAATCAATGGCCCTTGGTGGATGAAATCTAAAAAAATAAATAAAAAATCCCTCCTCCTTATAAGCCCACATTCAACGGTTTTCCTCTCACCGCACCCGTCCAAAGATGCCCTCCCATAGGCGCCGGTCTTTATAGTTGAATTGGAAGCGTTTACTGTACATGTCGATCCGCCTGGGGCAGGAGGCCTATAGGCCTTGATTCATACTTGGGAGTCGTGCATGCAATATATCTAGGCTAGCCGATCTACAAGCTCACAACGTGCAGCATCGCGGCGTGTAGTGAGCTTGTGAATCGGCTATTTTCGGCATGGGGGGGCGACACCACGTGTACGATAAAGTGTAAGAAGTTAACCCCCCTCAATCGATCTATTAGTAACACCCAGCGCCCAGGACGAAGTGTATTGATATGAAAACCGATCGCATGGCTCTACAGCCTAGGAGCGCTTGTTGCGCAATCCTCGATGTTGCGTAACAGTGGGACGTCATCGAAAATGCCCCCCTCCCCTGTTTAGCCGACGACAACGAAAATCTTAAAACGTTAATAACTCTTGATCTAAATCATCCCGTCCAATTCTATGAAAAGATCCTGTGTTAGACGGTCCCCCCCCCCCCCCCCCCCCCCGCTGTCCAGTCGCTAGTGGCGGTAGATTTAATCATACCTCCCGTTGTTGTCGATCGCCGTTACAGAGTGTTTTGGCTACATTTAGCTGCTGTTGGCTACATCCACATCCGGGATAACATCCAGTCCGTCGGTAAAAGTGCTCCGTTGCTATAAATCGCTGGGCGCTATGATTTAATGGATTAAATAACCCCGGGGCAATCGGGAGTGTTAAGCGCTGCTCAGGTTGAACTATCCTTCTGCAGTGGGAAAACAATAGTACGTACGTTCGGTTCAACGACTCTAACGCATTCTGGGCGGGAACCCCTTTTGGTGTTTTAAAGCATTATGTTATACTTTAGCTATTGAAAAATAGCAGATCTACAAGCTCATAGCGCGGCACCGAGTGCCGCGCTATGAACTTGTAGGTCTGCTATTTTTGAAAAATCGTGAAAATGTGCCTCAAATCTTTAAATATTACAGAGTGGACATTGTAACTTAAATCTTTGCTTCTGGGGAGGTCCCTGGAACAACATATTTTCAGATGGGGGTCGGCGGCATATTACATATAATTTTTGGGGTCCATGAAATATTGAGAACCACTGATACAGAAACATGAGGTTTTTCAGAAAAAAATACATTTTAAAAAGACTTTTCTTTTTCTTTCCTAAATGGGCTAAATGGGCTAATATTGGATTCGTCTCCAGCCAGCAGGGGAAGAAGAAGTACTCCCATTTTTGTAAGTATAGCAATACCACAATGTAGAAACACGAGTAATAGTCCTCTAGTATAGACATGTACCTGCGTTAAATTACAAAGGCATTGGCAAGCATCAAAATAAAGTACGTACCAAAGTACCAAAGCAACGCGTTGTGAATGATATATGTCATCTTTTTTATCATAATAATATAATAATTATAACATAATAATAGTTATACAATACGGCTTCATTGGTTAATGTATGTTTTTGTAAAAAAAAATAATAATAATAATAATCATCAATAAGCTACAAAGTAACTTGTAACTATAGTGGTACAAGTACAAGTATGTATATTGAAATTGAAACTTCCACACAACTGTACTATACCGCTAGAACCCCAGCATGCCTGTTCTGGGAGGGAAGGTTCCCTCAAAGAAATAGCAGATCTACAAGCTCAAAACGTGTCGCAATGCAACGCGTATTGTAAATGGTACATTTATATAGTGCTTTAAATAGATGGGTGAATGCATTACATACATTCATACACTGATGGTGGAGGAAACCATGCAAGGCACCAACCTGCACATCGGGAGCAATTAGGGGTTCAGTGTCTTGCTCAAGGACACTTCGACACTAACTCGGGTTCGAACTGGGAACGTTCCCATCCCCTGAGCCACTGCCGCCCCCTTGTGGATGGGCAAAGATATTTGGTGTGTAGACCATGGGCCTTCAACAGGGGGTCTGGGACCCCTAGGGCATTGGTTCTCAAAGCGGGGTCCAAGGACCCCCAGGGGTCCTTTTGAGGGAGTTCCAGGGGGTCCCCAGCTAAATGATATAGTTTGGAACTAAATGGACCCTTATGGTTCTGTAACTCTGAGAGTGTACAAATGGTAAACGGCTCCGTTTGGTTCCATTTGTAATGTTAAATAAACATAATTGATTTTACAATATAAATCGGGGTCCCAGGGATAAAAAATGCCATCAAGTGGGGAGTGCGTATCCATGTCAAACGTGGTCCTTGAAATTAAAATGGTTGAGAATCACTGCTAGAGGACGTCAAAATCTTCTCTTATGGGGGTCCCTGCAGGCATATCTCTTCAAATGGGGGGTCCGCGGGCTAAAAAGGGTCAATTTGAGGGTCATTGACATGAAAAAGTAGGAGCACCACTGCCACCACTATCTCAGAGTTACTACAGAGGTCTGCCAAATCTGTGTGCGATAGGGTATTTTTGTGTTGTCATCAACCACCTGAAGCATCCGTATACTGGGGGGTACCGCAAAAAATAGCAGATCTACAAGGTCACACCGCCTCGCGCGGCGAGACCCCAGAGCAAGAGGGTCTAACCCATTTTGGGGCGGGAACCCCTTTTGGTGTTTTCAGCGTTATGTTATACTTTAGCGATTGAAAAATAGCAGATCTACAAGCTCGTAGCGCGGCACCGAGTGCCGCGCTACGAGCTTGTAGGTCTGCTATTTTTGAAAAATCGTGAAAATGTGACACAAACCTTTGAATATATATTCTTTCAGAGTGAACGTTTTGAACTCAAGTCTTTGCTTCTGGGGAGGGGTTCCTGGCTGGAACAACATATTTTCAGATGGGGGTCGGCGGCCGAATACAGATAATGCTGGGGGTCCTTTGACATGAAAAAGGGTTAGTACCACTGACACATAGAAACATAGGTTTTTCAGAAAACCGTCAGGATTTAGAAGCCCGCAGAAGACCTGCAGAGTCGTCCTCAGGTCTAAATGGTTTAACTGGTCAAGTGCAGTACAGTTGGGTGCCACCGATATTGTCCCTTATCATTTGACCCATTTAGGCCTGACCTCAAAATTTTAAAAAATCCTTCTAAATCCTCCAGTTTTCTGAAATAAATATTTTCACGATTTTTCAAAAATAGCAGACCTACAAGCTCATAGCGCGCCACTCGGTGCCGCGCTATGAGCTTGTAGATCTGCTATTTTTCAATAGCTAAATTATAACATAATGTTTAAAACACCAAAAGGGGTTCCCGCCCCAAAAGGGATTAACTGTCCTTTTGCGCAGATCACGCAAACCTCAGCAAAAAGAAAAGGACAATATCGATGGCCTCCAACTGTACGTGAGGTAGTAAATGTACTTAGTTACTTTAAACCACGGATGGACGGACGGACGGACGGACGGACGGACGGACGGACGGACGGACGGACACACTAATCGCTTTCACAGAGGCCATTGACCGCGGCGGGCGCTCCACTCGCTCGCCTTTAGACAGGTGGATGAACGTAATAGGCTGCTGCGTGTGCGGGACGACCCCAACCCCTGACCTTGTGAACTCTGGGTATAAATCCATAACGCTGCCTGATGGGCTTAAAGCCCCCGGACAGCATTTTCTAAAAAAAAAAAAAAAAAAAAAAAAAAAAGCACAAGGCTCCGATCGTTCGTTCATATACGGCAGCTCGTCATGCGCGGAGCGGGGCCAGCCGGCCAGCGGCCGCGCCGCTTTCACACATCATGATCCTCTCTCTCTCTCTCTCTCTCTCTCTCTCTCTCTCTCTCTCTCTCTCTCTCTCTCTCTCTCTCTCCCCTTCTGCGTGGATTAGCAACGTGCTTAATGTGTTATCTTGCCCTGGATTAAGAGCAATAATGCGCACGCACGCACGCACACACGCACACGTGTTGCTGTATACTTCCGAGGACGTTTTAGGACGTCTGTTTTATGATGTCATGTCGTTTGTCGTTTGTACGTTTTACGAGGTTTTGCCATTTTTTTACTCTAAAGCTGCAACGATCGATATAAAGCTCACAGCGTGTCGTAGTGCGGTTGCCTTGAAAGCTTGTAGATCTGCTGTTTTTTATTTTTTTTAATAAAATCACAACTCTAACAACCTTGATCTGAATCGTTACCTATAGATTGTAAGCCTGAGTCTACATTTAAAAATAAAAGTAAAAATGTGACCATACAGTATACTACGGACATTTGGCCCTAAGTACACACACACACGCATGTGCATGCAAACATGCACACACCCACGCACGCACGCACGCACGCACGCACGCACGCACGCACACACGCACGCACGCACGCACGCACCCCCCTGTGGTGTTGTTAAAACACTCTGGACATCTTGGACATGGGTCAGTGGACACGGGATCGAGGATTGGACGTTGCCTGCATAATAAGAGGCTGGCGGACAGGAACCCCTCTTGGTGTTGTAAGCATTATGTTATACTTTAGCTATATTGAAAAAAATAGCAGATCAAGTGCCGTTCACCAAGTGCCGCGCTACGAGCTTGTAGATCTGCTATTTTTGAAGAATTGTGAAAAATGTGTCGCAAATCTTTGAATATCTTTCATAGCGATCGTTTTTTTAACTCAAATCTTTGCTTCCAGGGGGGGAGGACCCTGGAAAAACATATTTTCAGATGGGGGTCCGCGGCCAAATACAGATAATTCCGGGGGTTTCCTTGGCATGATAAAGGTTGAGCACCACTGACATGGAAACAGAGGTTTTTCAGAAAACTGTTAGGATTTAGAAGACATTCAATGGGCAGTATTATGCGTGTCTTAAGTACCAGGTCTTATTACTTAAAGGGATATTCCACTTTTGACTTTTGACTATGTCATTAATATACCTTAGAGCTGGAAATAATAAAAAAGTTCCTAGAACTAGAGGTCTGAAAAAAATCATTAACATGGTGAAACACATCTTGATGACATCATCAAGATGTGTTTCACCATGTTAATGATTTTTTTCATAATTACAGTTCTAGGAAACACAAAATGGGGGGACTTTTTTATTATTTCCACACAACAGCTCTAAGGTATATTAATGACATAGTAAAATGTTGAAAATGGGTGGTTTTCCCCTTTAACTTAAGACCAATGCTGTTTGGCCACTCAGAATAGCCAAATGGCATTGATCACGCCTCCAGGTCTTAAGTTAAGTAATAAGACCTGGTACTTAAGACACGCATAATACTGCCCGTTGTTTTAGAATCGGCCTCAGGTCTAAATGGGATAAAGAACAAGGTCAGCGCGGAAATCATACATGGCGGGCGGGGCGCCCGCTGGCCTAGAGGTCCAGGCGCATGCCACATATAAGGCTCTGGCCTGACAGCGCGCTGCGTGTTCGAGTCCCGTTCATGACGCCCTTTGCTACGTGTCTGTCTC